>NW_020837953.1:8398860-8644928 GCF_003676395.1 Aethalodelphis obliquidens
ACACACACACACACACACACACACACACACACACACACACACACAGCATGAGAGAATTTGTCACGTTTCACGCCACGACTGAAATCTAAATACGACTGTTTAGATTCTGAAGCTACCAGGCAAGAACGTGTGTGTCAGTTTGTCTTCTTCTGCAGAGCCCATATTCCACTGTGATTTCTCAGCAAGACATCATAATTATCCATAATTGTAGTGGGCACGGCAGTCAGATAGTGTCTGAACATTAAAGCCATCCTTCTAAAAGCAAAGTATCAATACAGTGGGGCACAGTACACCATGTCTTTGCAGGCCCAAGTTGTGGTTAGAAGGTACCCGACCAGCTCCTTCAACTCCACTCTGAATAAAGTTTCTCAAATGACAATGGGCCAATGCTTTAGAAATAAAGTTGTTTTGAATAAAAAGCAATTGAAGATGTAGGACTCCAGGAGTGACCCAAAAAGGAAGGGAAAGGCCTCAAGACGCGTTTCCCTAAATCGGAATGACTGAATTCGTTTCCACCAGCTTGATCCTTTCCTGAAGGCGGTGAACTAGAGCGCGTGCAGTCCCCCTCCAACAGCTCATCAATCTCCTGCCACAAAGATGAGTCAGGGCTGCAACCAGAGCCTCATCCTGCCTCCCCTCGGCAGAGCACCTGCCAGGCTGCATTAGGAGTGAGCGATGCCCGCACAGTCCACACCTGGCGCTGGGGGCCTCAGGAGGAGAAGAGGAGCCCTCACAGCACACGCTGCTCTCCTCCCAGACCCCACCGCTCACACGCCCTCGGGCTGGTCTGTCACAT
The DNA here is from genome assembly GCF_003676395.1 of Aethalodelphis obliquidens. Taxonomy (NCBI): domain Eukaryota; kingdom Metazoa; phylum Chordata; class Mammalia; order Artiodactyla; family Delphinidae; genus Aethalodelphis; species Aethalodelphis obliquidens. Next base: position 8,399,657 of record NW_020837953.1, read on the forward strand.
CCTGTTGTCAGCAGCGGAGCAGCAGGCAGATGTGTGGTGCTCAGACCACAGAGACGCTGTCACAACGGAGCTGCTCCCGGGTCGTGTTCCTGTGAGAGGGTAACAGTTTCTCAGCAGCTGCAAGTCTGGCCCTGCCGCTGGTTGTTTAGGGGGCTTGCCTCTCCCAGGGGTCTAAACCCCATAAAATCAGTCTTCCTAAAACTTCTCTAAGGTTGCTGTTCACATTGCAAATTCCTTGGGGGTACCTACCTGGACCGCCGGGGTGAGTTAAACATCTCGTGTTGTCCACGGAAAACTCTGTGGACCAATAGCAGTGATCCTTTTTTCTGCCTGGACAGACTGAAGGTCCCTGGGCCTGCCTGTGGGCAGATAGACCTGGGGTCAGCAGCTGTGCATTCAGATTCCAGCACAGCCACCCGGGCGGGTTTCCTAACCCATCCAAGCCTCGATTTCCTCATAGGAACAGTGGGGATAATAGTACTCACTTCCAGAGGTGGTTTTGAAGCTGAGAAGTGCACATGTACAGCACCTAGCATGGCACCTGGCACACTCCAGGTGTCCTATTTACTGGACTTGTCTATTGTTAAGATCTTTAAAAAGGTGGCCAGTGTGACACATTTGAGACACTGCCCTGAGAACAGAAACAGAGATGGCCATTAGGGAGAGAGGCCTCCCCTCCTCCCGAGTGCACGGGGAATTCTCCTTTCCCTGAGCTCTCCAACAGTATTTAAACTCCCAACCAGGCCCTGGCACTTGGACCTAAACTCCATCGTGGGTGAGCTTCACTTGCCCTGTGAGATAGCTTGCAATCTGCCCTATGACCACTTCTCTTAAACTTTCTCTCCTTTGGTGTGTTCTCCTTTCATAGTTGGCATTAATGGCTTCAAAGAGCCGGAAGGGACCTTGGTGCTCACCTGGGTCATGGGCAGAGTAACAAGGGCAGTGGCAGAGGTGTGGGTGATATCCCTGCGCTCCTGGTCCAGCACTCCTGCTGTCCTCCACTTGGTCCTGGGCGTGCGTGTCTTGAAGTGCAGCCGCCCAGGGAGACACTTGCTTGGATGAGCTCCTCCTGCTGATCCAGCAACACAGCCAGCCTCTTGCAGGAAGGAAGAGGGGCAGCAAACGCTGTGCTCAAAGCAGCTGTTTTGGGGTCTGGCCCCTATTAACTGTGGAGCCCCCTAAGGTTGAACGCGGGTCATCCTGGCACCAACAGTTACTGTCTGGAGAAGTTAATGACATGAGCCTCGTCTGTGGCTTCCTTCTGATCCTGGAAATTTTATAGTCTGTGAATGTGTCCTGGCCCCACGCTCCATCCTCACCAGGCCCAGACTCCAGCCGCACACCTGTGCCCCAGTCCTTCCCCGCACCCTCCTGGCAAACCAGACCCAGGGACAGTCCAAGAGTCTCCCTCGTCCATGCCTACCCGGGTGACTGAGCACTGCTGGCTTCTCAGCACTTCTGGATGTTCAGAACTGTCATTCTCCCCACTCCACCCAGCTTCCAGTTCAACCCCTCACTCCTCTCCTGAGCCTTCTGTCCACAGCCCTGTCCCCTGGCTCCAGCTCTCCCTGGGAAATTTCAACCTCGGTGTTCCAGGGCTAAACTGCTGGTACCACCAGCAACTCCCCGGGTGTCCCTTCCCACAGGCTATCCATTCTCTCTTCTGAACAGGTCTTGATGGGCTACCTTCTCTATCACGCTGGTTCAGGTCATGGTCACCTTTGGTCTTGGTTCCTACATTAGCCTCCCGGGCACCCTGCCCCCAGCCTCACCCCCTCCTCTAGTTCTCCCTCTTCTCTGAATGGGTTATCTCTGCAAGTCAGACCCCCTTCCCCCATCCATGATCTTCAGGGCTCCCCTAGCCCCCTGGGGGGAATCTACCCCTGGCTTTGGTAATACATCATGACCCCCTGTGATCTGGTCTCCGCCAACCACTCTAGCCTACGTCTTCCCTTTCTACCCCTCTGACTTCCTGGGTCCCTCCTCCTGCAGGTTCCCTGCCTGGCAGGCCTACCTCCCCCCACCAGCCTCCTTCTTCAACTGGCTGACTCCTCACCATCCTTCCAGACCCAGCTCCTGCATTGCTATCTCTGGGGCCAACCTCAGCCTCTAGGGTTAAGGTCACAGCTCCTAACTGTCCTTCTTTCTAGCCTGGATCTTAAGGCGCTGTTGCTGTCTGTCTACACATGTCTCCCAGACAACTAGAGTGTTGTTCCAAGACAGGGCCATGCCCCTTCACCTTTGGGTCCCCTGAGCCTAACAGATGGGCAGTCAGTGGCTAACTTGCAATGGCGCTCAGGCTAGGATGTGAAGATCCAACGCCCATGCCTCTGGCTTGGGCAGACAGAATGATGTGCCCTGCTCATGTGAAAGGACCCTATCTCCAACTTCATCTCCTACTCCTCTTCAACTCTGGTGACAAGAGCAGGGCTGCAGGGTCATCTAGCTTCAAATACTGACTCAATGACTTACTAGTTTTGGGACTTTGGGCAAGACACTTAAACTCTCTGAGCCTCAGTTATCTCATGTGTAGAGTGGAGTTGATGAGTAAGGCCCTGCACATAGTAGATACTTTAAAGTGAGAGATATTATCCCAGTGGCTTTTTTGGTAAATACTGTAAAATTAAATGCAGTAAGGCTGATGTATTATTGCATTAGCTATAGAAACATACCAGGGGGTGATGGAGTGAGCACAGGGATAGGAACAAAAAGATCCCAGTTCTACCTCTGTCACCGAACCAATGTCCTCCATGGCTTAAAAAAAGGGGGGAAGATTTGATTAAATTGGTAACTAGATTCACTCTCAGCTCACAGATGAGCTGATTCTAAGATTCTTTGATTCGACAGTTTTATGAATTACCATGTGTAGCCTGAGGCTCTATTGAGGTTTTTAAGGGGACATGCATTCAAAACTTAATTCTATTGAAGGGCAAAAGACCAGCATTGGAAGGCCAAGTCAGGTGGCAAGTCCTTACCTACAAATATTTCCCACCCACATGAGAAGGTGACTTGCCTTCTGAGGGGTTCAGAGGCAGAGATGCTCAAAATGGCCATTTGTGAACCCCAGCAAAGCTCAGCATTCCAGCAGTCCCTGTGAAGGGCTGGCAGGAGCTGATGTCTGCAAAACACAGCCTTCTAGATGACATTTGCAGGGAAATAAAGCCTTCAGACATTACAGCGTTTTCAAATATCATTATTACTGCTCTATAAATACCACACGCCCACAGTGTATCAGGTGCCACATGGGAAATATTGGATTCGGTTGGAGGTTTTCTTAAAAGACACACAACAGTACTGTATGCCAGTCATCTTAGTTAGTATTTATGTACATGCTGTAGAAGCAAAGATTAGCTGTGTCAATATATATAGAAAACCCTCACAAAAGAGAGTCTGTGGGATGTGTATTATCTGCACTTATGATCAAAAGCATTTGCCTAATTTTTTTACTTCTTTAAGAGCTATTTCACCCATAAATTATAGAAAGGTTGGAGGAGTGAGGAATTATTACAGCAATAATCAGGGGGAAATTATCAGAGATGCCTGGGGTCTCCTACTGGGAGTAGTTCAGAGTTTCTGCAGCTAAAAAGAGCAGTTCCAGACCTGTGAACACCAATTAACCCTTCAATTGGCTTTTAACTAATGGGATTCAAACATAGCTCATTCCTTTTCAATTATCCTCACCAGCATACCAAAAGGGAAATTGCTTGGAGGAAAAAACATTTTTGATGAGAGACATGCAAGAGAAAAAACTACTCTCACTAATATGATTCCAAGTGCAAATTTACACATGAGCACTATGCATATAACCAGTCAGCTGTTTTAGTATCTGGGTATATGGACTGAATTGTTTCCCCTCCTAAATTCATATGTTGAAGCTCTATCCCACAGTGTGATGGTATTTGGAGATGGGGCCTTTGGGAGGTACTTAGGTTTAGATGAGGTCATGAGGGTGGATCCCTCATGAAGGGATTCGTGCCCTTATAAGAAGAGACACCAGAGAACTTGCTTCCTCTCTCTCTGCCATGTGAGGGCACAATGAGAAAGTGGCTGTCTACAAGTCAGAAAGAGAGGCCTCTCCAGAAACTGACATCCTAGCACAATGATCTCAAACTTATAGCCTCCAAAACTGTGAGAAAATAAGAAGCATCCGTAGTTTAAGCCATCCAATCTAAGGTATTTTGTTATGGCAGCCTTAACAGACTAATACAATGTAGTTCTTACACTCTCAGCTTTCATCTTAGACAGTGATGAGATAAAAATTCAGGATTACATTAAGCAAAGAGCCACATTCAGTGACTATGTAGGCAGTGAGGTTATTGCCTTTGACAGGCTGGCAGGGGTGGCTACCGCCATCTCCCTATTTTCTTGATAGAGCTGGTTGTTATGGACTGAAAGAATGTGTGACTATCTGTTGGGGACTCAATCCAGAGCTAAAAATATGAAATTGTCCAAATATTTGGAGAACAGAGAAGTACTAATCAGCCTAATGCCAGCAAATGGTTTGAAATTGGGAAGCAATATTGTGGAGCCCTGGTGGGTGGAGGGCAGGGAGAGGGAACAACTTAGTTTATTGTGAATTGCATTTCTCTTTACTGCACAGTTTTATTTTTAATTGCAAAATGTCTGGTTGAGCAGTTATTCAAAGCTCTCTGTTGGGGCTTCCCTGGTGGCACAGTGGTTGAGAGTCCGCCTGCCGATGCAGGGGACACGGGTTCGTGCCCCGGTCCGGGAAGATCCAACATGTCGCGGAGCGGCTGGGCCCGTGAGCCATGGCCGCTGAGCCTGCGCGTCCGGAGCCTGTGCTCCGCAACGGGAGAGGCCACAACAGTGAGAGGCCCGTGTACCAAGAAAAAAAAAAAAAAGGTTTCTGTTAAATCACAGTTTTATTAACAGTGATGTGAACTGGATTTTGCTGTAATATATAAGATGCTGAAGTGCTTTTAAATTTTGGAAAAAAAAAAAAAAGAAACTACAGCCCACCCCAAATCTTAATATGACTGTTAGGCAGAAAAAACAGTGACCTAATTGGATTGTCTGAGAACTCACGAGGTACCTTTGTTGAACATGCTGAAGGCTTGGTTGGCTTCAGGAGCCTGGTGTTCTGGTCAATTCAACCCCAAATAGCTACGTGCCTTGGGACAAGTCCCTTCCCCTCTCTGGGTCTTAGTTTCCTCATGTGTTCAAAACAAAACACAAGGAAACTGAATCTTTCTGCTCGTACATTCTCCTCAGGAACGCTGTCCACTCAATAGCAGGCAGCTCTGAAAGATGAATCCCCAGATCTGGCAGAAAATGAAGGGTTAGGGACAGAATTGAAACGTCTAAACCATTTACCCAGGTGTGGAGGCCCCTGTTTGTCTCCAGGTCATGGGAGGAAGGGCCCAGACTGAGCTACTGCAGGGAGCCTGGCACAGAGGTGCCCCCTGGACTGGTCACTTGGGCACTAGATGAGGACTCTGTGCTCCTGGAAGGGCTGGGCAGGTGCCAGGGGAGCCCACGGCACAGCGTGGCTCCTCCCACCCCAGCCTGAGCCACTCACGGCAGCCACTGAGGCCGGCCTGAGAAGTAGCAGGGAAAAGCTGCAGCTGCCCTCCCTCCAGCGGGGCTGGTGAATATCGGGGTTTGGGGGGTGTATCCTTTCGCTAGGGCTGCCATGACAAGGTGCCACAGATGGGATGCCTTCAACAACAGAAGTGTATTTCTCACGGTTCTGGAGGCTGGAAGTCTGAGATCAAGGTCGGCAGGGTTGGTTTCTTCTGTCGCCTTCTCTTTCTGTCTTCACATGGTTTGCCCTCTGTCTGTCTGTATCCAAATATCCTCCTCTTATAAGGTAGATTAGGGCTCACCCTAACGACCTCATTTAATGTAACCACTTCTTTAAAGACTTTATCACCAAATACAGTCATACCCTGAGGTATTGAGGGTTAGGACTTCAACATACAAATTTGTGGGGGGAAACATGATTCAGCCCATGACCAGGCGCTGCTGATACTTTAGTTTGATAGGGACCCTGTATTAGTTTCCCAGGGCTGCTGGAACAAATTACCACAGACTGAGTGGCTTAAGACAACCCAAATTGATTTTCTCTGGAGGCTTGAAGTCTGAAATTAAGGTGTTGGCAGGGCCATACTGTCTCTCCGAAGGCTCTCATAGAGGTTCCTTCTTTGTCTCTTCCAGCTTCTCGTGTTTTCTGCCCATGCTTGGCAGTCCTTGGCTTGTAGACACATCACTCTGATCTCTGTCTCCATCTTCACGTGACATTCTCTCTCTGTGTGTCTGTGTCTAAACTTCCCTCTTCTTCTAAGGCTTACCCTAATCTAGTCTGACCACACTTAACTTGATTATACCTGCAAAGATCCTATTTCTAGGGAATTCTCTGGCGGTCCAGTTGTTAGGACTCGGCGCTTCCATTGCCGGGGCTCAGCTTCAGTCCCTGATTGGGGAACTAAGATCCCGCAAGCTGCGCGGTGCAGCAAAAAAAAAAAAAAAAAAAAAAAAGCCCTATTTCCAAATAAGGTCACATTCACAGGTCCTGGGAGGTAGGACTTGAACATATCTTTTTTAGAGGACACAGTTCAACCCACAATGGACCCCGTCTCCTTATGCCCCTGCCCTCCTGCCCTCAGAGCTGTTCAGGTACCATTACTTTGTTTGAAGGATCAGGAAGGATGCTAACTGGCTCCCCTTGTCCGATGCTTTTTTAAATGCCCAGTATCTTACTCTTTCTCCAGTACCTTTTCTCTCCCTCTCTTTGTCTCTTTTCTCTTTTCTCCCTCTCCCCCCTCTCTTGTCCTCCCAGGTTTTTGTCTCTCTGCTCTGCCTCTCTCCCCCCTCACTTCCCACTCTCCTCATCCCGGACCCTCTCCCACCCCACCCTCCTTGCTCAAGTCTCTGCCCAGAGGACACCATTTTTTCTCAGGTGTGATGAGCAGGAAGAATATTCTCAGTTGTTATAAAAATCCTAAGTCTCTGCTTTGTTTAGTGGCCCCACAGTGGCTTTCCTTCCCAAACTTGTCACGGATTGGGTCTGCTTTTTCCAAGCATTTTATAATAATTATTTGGCTTTTTCACCCTTCTGAATTCTCTATGGAATTAAGAAAATAAAAATTTAAAAACCCACTGGTTGTTTCCTCCTTCCAAAAGGAAGCCCCAAATGGAGATGGTTCAGTTAATTCAGCAGGAGTCCACTCTGTGCCCAGTGAGGGGACAACCGTTGGTTTCTCGTTAATATATAGGAGCCCATCGTGGGCCCCATGTGGGTTTGCACACGGATACAGGCTCGTGCAATCACATCGTTTCCTAAAGTCTTGTTGCTGGAGCCCTGAAGCTTCTACCAGATTTTTTCTAGGTTGCTCTTGGCTATCTGGTCAGTCTATCCTGGGTCCAAATCTTGGTTCACCACCCTCACTAAGGAATACAGATGCTTAAGTCCTAAGTAAACTATTAGCAACCCAAGAGTATTCAAAGAATAATAGGCCATAACCGCATAGGGCTTATTACAGGAATTCAAGGAAGATTCCAAGAAATGAACCATCAATACATGGTTCATGTATTGATCTCAGAAATCATTATTCTGAGTGAAAGAAGTCAGACAAAACATGAGTGCATAGGAAACTCTAGAAGGTGCAAACTACTCAACAGTGACAGGAAACAGACTGGTGGCTGCTTGGAGGAGAGGGTTACCCGGAAGGGGCCAGGAGGAAGCAATTTCAAAGGGGCACGAGGAAACTTTTGGTGGTGATAGATAAATTCACTCTCGCCTGATGGGAGATGGTTTCACAGAGAGTATGCATATGCCAAAACGTCAAATTGCATACAAAAAGAGAGCAATGATTCTACATTTAAGAAATCTTTTAATGCAGCCAAGTGTACAAGACTTGGTACAAGAGGTTGAGACATAAAATGGAAAGGCACATGGCAGATGGGCAGATACAGTGATCACGCTGTCAGTCATTCCCAAGCAGGTTTGTTCAAGGACAGTGGATCCTGGAGCCCAAAGTTCCCCTGAGTTCTCACCCTACCTCTGCCTGCGGTCGTAACTTGGCCACTTGTGCTGGGGCTTTGAGCCTGTTTTCTGCACAATAACGATAATAACTGTGGAATGAGGATAGTCACAAGCAGACTTGGAGTTGTCAGGGTGAGAGGTAATAAGAGTGAGGTGCTTGTGACAAAGTAGAGCCGCCGTGGCTGGTAACGATGAGAAAAGGATTATTCCTCACACTTTCTCCAGGAACCTTCTGTGTGCTCAGTATCACCTGGCAACCCGGATCCTGTGAGGAGAGACATGGTTCCTGCGAGAGTGTATGTGCAGGAAAGAACAAGACATCCGCTGGGCGCAGAGACCAGCCCACCTCCGTCCTCAGCACACTGATTTTTCAGGGTCTCTTTTATTCACTCATGAGTCCAGCCCAAGATCCAACCTCACCAGCTTCCCAGAAATTGTTTTGGGATCCCCCAGGGGAGGGAGGCCCTTTCTCACAAGCAAACAAATTTTAACTGTTTGAAAAGTGTTTCGAACATGCATTTTGAAAGCAGGGTGTAACAATAAACATAGGATAATAAAACACATGTTTGAAAGGAAATTCACCTGTGCATTTGATAAGGCAGTAAGTTAGTATTAATCCAGAGCAAAGGAGAGCATGACATTGAGGGAGAAAAACATTAAAAACATGTTTCGTTAGTTGAGTTTTTAACTTTTAGGATACATACTAATGTCCTTGTGATTTTGGAGGGCTTGAGGCCCTCATCAACACCACCATTGCTTGTGGAGGCAGAGACCAGCCGTATGGTGCGAGGAGGCGCCCTCAGAGGCTGCACTGGGACAGTGACAGGTAGAGGTATAGTTGCATGGCGGCTGGTGGCCAGTCCTTCCAGCCTCACGCAGTAGCCCATGTGTAGGTAGCTGCATGAAGGAGCAGACCCGGTCTTGCGTCTGGTCATGTTGCAGAAGGACAAACCCCTCCCCCCCCCATCATCGTCATCATCACCACCACAGCAGCAAGCTTATATTGAGTGCTCACCTTGTCCTAGGCAATGTTTGAAACACTTTCTATCTTTCATGATTGTCTTGTTGAATCCTCACAACAGTTCTATGAAGGTTAGTACTATTGTTATCCCTATTTTACAGATGAGAAAACCGAGGCATAAAGAGGTTAAGTCACTTGCTCAAAGTCTTGCGTGCAGGGTCGGGGAGAGGGGGGGAGTTGAGATGCCAGCAAGAAGAATTAATAGGGGGGTATTCTTGTTAATGGACCAGTCATCTAAAATTTTGATTTTAAGGGTATAGACTCCCTAATCCCTAAAAGGATACAGGCCTGGGGACACTAAACCGGTGTGTGTGTGGGATGCCTATTATCCCCATTTAAATGATGTTCAGGAGAGGAGTAAGGGCAGGGCCAAGCAGGAGGCATGGGGTGATTCCTCCGTTTGTCTGCTCACATAACTTCTGAGTGACCTCACACTTGACAGATGAGGAAACTATGGGTCCAGAGGAGCTAAACAGCTTGGCCAGGGCCCCACAATGAGTACAAGCTGGGACTTGAACTTGGGTCTTCCAGGTGCTAGCTTCGCCTGCCTACAGCTAAGAACTGTGAGAGTCTCCTCCTACTCAGGCCCCCAGGACTGAGGACCCGGGAGGTGAAGGCTCTTGTTGAGGGCCCAGCTGGCCAGAGACAGGGCTCCGTGTCTCTCTGTCTCTCTCATCCTGTCCTTTTGTCTCCTCCACAAGGGCCTGGCTCCCCCAAGGCCAGGCACTGTCACTATGGGTGGAGGGTCTTTCCCACCATGGTCACCCACACCAGGAAGAGAAGTGCGGACCCTTGCAGCTGCCGCCCTTTTGGGCAAGCAGGGGTCCTCACGTGGCGGCTGGCCCAGCTGAGGCCCCGCTTTCTCTGCTCTGCTCAGCAAGGGCAGGCATAATCCAGGAGAGTGCATGCAGCTTTGTCATAACCTTTAATACCTGCACATCGAAAAAAAGAACATCTACACAGAGAAAATTACATGAATGCTCTGTTCAAAAGACTTCGGTTGGGGAAAGCTCTTGATCAGATCTGGGAATGCAGCCAGGAAAAAATCTTTTCCACAGCCTCGCTGGGAATGGCAACAATGACCCAGTTAGAGAAGCCCTTGGGAAGGGCCTGTCCTGACTGTCCCCTCTGGAACCGGCCTTGCCACCCCTTCTCTCCCAGAACCACATCCACACAGCTCTTTAGGACCTTTAATCCTTCTCCCTTAAAAAGGAAGGGGGTTGGGTGGTCCCTCCACTGGGGCCTGGGCTGAACTGACTGTGGTACATCTTCATCAAGGAATACTACTCAGCATAAATAGTAGTGACCCATGAACACAGGCAACAGCAGTGATGAATCTCAAAAACAACATCCTAAGTGAAAGAAGCCAATCTCGGAAGGATACGTGCTGTATGATTCCATTTCTACGATATTCTGGAAAAGGCAAAGCTACAGGGATGGAGAGTTAGAGGGGGACCAGTGTGGCCTGGGCTGGGAGTGGGTAGAGCATGAACTGCAAAGGGTCCCCAGGGAACTTCGGGGGATAACGGAAATGCCCTATGTTTTGTGGGGTGTGGCTACACTTTGTCAAAACGTCTCAGACCGTGTTAAATAGGTAAACGGTATTGTATGTGAATTTTGTCTCTACACAGCTGATAGATCACTGAAAAGTGAGGGAATGAATGAATGAAGGGTAGCAGCCACTGGCTGTTTCTGGGTCCCAGTCTCTGCCTTCGTGCAGGTGGGAAGGGTGCCTGCAGCATCCCTCTGGGGAGGGGCAGCCCTGTGGGGAGCCCTCACCAGGCCCTTCGCCCACTGGCCCTCGCACACGTGTGAATGAATGAGTCCAGAGACAGTTCCCCCAGGAGGGGCACCTCCGAGCACAGCTCTCACAGATAAGGCGGGAGACCGGTCCCTAGCCTCCGCCCAGCAGGCTGCCTGGTAGACGCTGTCCTGGCGGGGTTCCCGAGGACAGCCTGCTTCTCTCACCCACCCCGCACTGAGCCTGTCTTCGGCGCCAGACCCTTCCCTGGAGGGGCTCACACTCTAGTGCGGGGCGGGGTGGGGGTGGCAGGGCCAGCTGCAGACAATTATGACAGGCAGGTCAGAGGAAATCCCTGGATTGTGGAACCCGAGGAGGGACCGGCCCTGATGGAAGGCCAGAGGGGCTTCCTGGCAGAGGTGGCAGTCAGGCTAAGCTGGGCCAAGGGTGAGGAGGGGGTAGCAGGTGAGAGGCCTAGGGAATGCCCTGAGCCAGGGCAGGCATGAGGCACCTTGGCCTTGGGGAGGAAGGCTGGGGGGTGGCAGCGATCGGTTCTTCCTGGAGAATAAGGAATGAGGCAGCTGGTAAGGGCCCTCCCACGTCTTGATGACTCGGGAGCCTCTTGGACTTTGGACTCTCCTGAGGCAATGGTGAGGCCCCAGAAGAGCAACGTCATCAGCCTTTCATGGCAGAAAAGTCCCTGTGGCGGGGGATTTACATGAGCCACACCAGCCGGTTTAGGGTGTGTGTGGCTCTTACAGGAGCCGTGAGTGCCGTCCAAGAAACATCTACAGAGGCACTTTGTGAATTTATGTACTGTCATGGCCCCCTTCGGACAACCCTGTGAACCCACGAGTGTGTGTACCCCACCTCATGGGTGGGCAGATAACGTAGAGAGTCCCAGTCATCCTGTGGCGGGTCCAGGCTGGAGGCTGGCACGTTCCTCGCCACCCTGCCCGCTGAAGAGGGAGAGGAGAAAATGTCATTCACGCATTTCTGTGTTCAGCAGTTGGGTGCCATCTCCCCTGGGGTGCTACCTGCCCACACCCAAGAGGACTGCCTGGCAGGACTGGAAGGCCTCAGGCCTGAAGAGCAGAGCAGTTCTAAGATACATCTGCCCCCCTGAGCCTCTGTCCACATAGTGGAGGCCTGAGCTGGGCTGGACGCCATTCACGACTATGGCCAGCAGGGGGCGCCCCAGGACAGATGACTCTGGACTCGACCGCAAGGATCACCCAGGAACGAAGTCCTTCATACACTCAAAACCAGTGTGCCTGCTCTTCCTCTTTTTCCTAAAGCCCATATGGTCAGATGTCTTCAGTAAATCACGTTCAGACAAACCCTTCTGCACCTGACACACTAGACCAAGCCCAGTCTTTTGGAGTGAGGGATCCTTGAAAAGCCCCCGCCAGGAGAAGCTTTTTCCAAGATAACTAGTTTGTCCTATTTATGGAGGAAGGGGGGGCTGGGGGTTGCTGATTGGAAGAGGTTCCCAGGGCATTCACCAGAGCCATTTCTCGGAGCCCACTCAACGCGTTCCCTCATTAGGCCCCTCCCTCCCAGGGGCTCGGCGTGCCGGGAGGGGTGTCAGGATCGGGGAGCCCGACTCCCAGGACACCTGCACTGGCAGGTTCGGCCCTGACCGAGCTCAAGGGCTCAGGTCGGTTCACCCTGAAGTCAGTTCCAAGGTTACCTCAGAACCGCCCTGGGAGGGGCACAGGGTGCTGTGAGGCTGCGGGGAGACCTTCTCTGGTTATTTTAAGGTGAAAGCAGGCAGGCTTGCTCAGGAGCGCGCAATGCACTGTGCAGATAAGCGTCATATGAGCAGAGTTCAGCGCTGTAATTAAATACTACATACAACAAAGTTAATCCCACACATACTTAAAGACATGTGTGAAGGCGATTGTGTAGCGGGATTAATTGGGCAGAAATAGAACATGTGTCACGTAAATGACTATAATTAACACTGCTTTTGCTCAGCAAACCTTTCTACAGCTTCCTGTCCTTTGCCAGTGCTTTCCTGTTTAAGGGCGGGTTGACATCAGTTTCATGTCCATCTTACCCACACTGACAGAGACAGTGATTTTCCTGGAGAAACTTTCCTTCCCCTACTTGCAATCCATGTGATTTTGACAGTGCTTGACCCTACACCTAACTTCAGGGGTGAGCCTGTGACCCAAACATGCCCAGGTAGAACACTGCCCACACCTGTGCCCCAGTGACTAGTTTAGGAATGGGCGTGTGACCCAGTCACAGTCAATGGACTCTTAGATCTGCAGGGAAGGAAAAAATCTCTTTCTGCGGGCCCTGATGCAGGAAAAGTGAGGCCATCCCAAATTTATTCTGGTTGATGAAAATAAACAAAGCAGAGAGACCAGGTCCTATTGACATCATTTGATCTCCTAGATTCAGCCAGGCCTGAAGCTACTGCTGAACCTTTTAGTTATGTGAGCCAATAAATTCATTTTTTTGCTCAAGTCAATTTCAGTTAGCTTTAGGTCACTTGCAATTAAAAATCTCCTCTCTGCTACACGTTAGAGAAGGTTAAGGCCAAAGGAAGATAGATGGGGAATGGGAAGGAACCTGAAGTTAGACAGGTGCTAGGGAGAGAAAATTGGACAGATCCAAGAAGAACTTAACAGGCATCAACTATAGGACTCCCTGAGTGACTGGATTTGCTAGGAGAGGGAGAGAGAGGAGTGAGGATGAGCCAGGGGGCCAGGGTCATGCTGTTCACCGAGCCAGAGAGTACGAGGAAGAAGAGAGGGTACACAGACAGACACCAGCTTCCACTGTGCAAATGATCCGTTTGGGTGCCCGTGGCATCCGGGCACTTATCCAGTGGGCTGCTGGCTGTGTGGGTCTGAGCAGGCACCTCGATGATCAGCAGAGGGAGAGTCTGGGAGCCTTGAGAGTGGAGTCATTGCCCAGGGAAGGGGAGAGGAGGACAAAGGAGCTGGGCCGGGTGCCGAGGGGCACCCGCATAAAGGGAGGATGAAACGCTGGAAACAGAGAAGGAAAGGGTTAGGAGATGACAACTCTGGAGAGCCCCACCAGAGTCATTGCCAGTCCCCTCATTAACCTGGCTGCCACCAGCCTGTCTAAGGACAGGGACCGTGTCTGATTCAGTCCCCAGTGTGTCCTTAGCACCAGCCTATGCCTGGCATGTGATGGTAGCTCAGTATCCCCATCACATTTGCTGGATGAATGAGTGAATGGAAAAGAAAACAGCAGAAGGGCTGATGGACTACAGAGAGGAATTTGGTCCAGCTTCTTACCAAAAAAAAAATCAGATCGGAACATTAGGACACCAGGTTGTCTCGTTCCTTGGGGTGGGCACTTTGTCTGGCACCTCTGAGAAGGCCTCTAATTTCGGGGCCAGAGTCCTCCCCCACTCCCCTTCTCTCCCTTATGCTGTCTCAAGTCCCAGCCAGGAAGGAGCTGGCAGGGAAACAGGCCACTGGCTTTCCTTTTCCTTTTCAAGAACCTGGTCTTCCCTTACCATAGGTGCCTCTCGGCGCCTGGCACTGGCTCCCCGTTCTCCTCTCCCCCTCCCTGGGTAACAGCTCCACTCTCAAGGCTCCCAGACTCTCCCTCTGCTGATCATCGAGGTGCCTGCTCAGACCCACACAGCCAGCAGCCCGTTGGATAAGTGCCCGGATGCCCCAGGCACCCAAATGGATCATTTGCACAATGGAAGCTGGTGTCTGTCTGTGTACCCTCTCTTCCTCCTCGTACTCTCTGGCTCAGTGAACAGCATGACCCTGGCCCCCTGGCTCATCCTCACTCATCTCTCTTTGTCCCCCGCCCCAATCCACTTTCTCATCCAGTGCCTTTGATGCCACCTGCTAAGTTCTCAGATCTGCTCACTTCACTTTTCCCCAGTCCCTTCCAACTTCAGGCCCTTGAATCTGGCTCATCCTTTACCCAACTTCCTCTGGCTGCCAAGCTCCTCTGTTGGAACTGCAGGTGGGAGCGGGAACCAGCCTTGCCCCTGTGCCTGGAACCCCTGGACCGCAGGAAGCTGACAAAACGGAACTCCCAGTGGGCGTGGTGTCTTCTAATTTGCATGTCCCTAATGACCTTAATGATCTTAAGCATCCTTGCATGTACAGTACTCATTTGCCCTTCTTATATCTTCAGTGAAGTCTCTGTTCAAATCTTTCCTCAGTTTTTAAAATTGAGTTTTTATCATCTTATTGAGCAAGAGCTCTTTATATATCCTAGATACAAGCCCTTTGTCAGATATGTGTTGTTTTTGTTTACAGTTTTTTGGAGATACAATTTACATAACATAAAGTTCACCCTTTTAAAATGTATAATTCAGCAGCTTTTAGTATATTCACAAAGTTATGCACTGATCACTATGTCAGATATATGTTTGCAAATATTTTCTCTCAGCCTGTGGTTTGCTTTTTCATTTTCTTAACATATCCTTCTGAAGAACAAACCTTTATCATTTTGATGAAGTCCAACTTACAGATTTATTTCCTCTGTAATTTGTAGTTTTTGTGTTGTATTTAAGAAATCTTTGTGAAACCCAAGGTCATGAAGACTTTCTACGTTTTCTTCTAGAAGTTTTATAGTTTTGGCTCTCATATTTAGGTCTATGATCTTCTTCAGATTAATTTTTGTATATGGTGTGAGATAAGAGCCAAAATTTATTTTTTGGTCTTTTTGATCATGTAATTGTTCCAGAACTGTTTGTGGAAAAGAGCATCCTTTCACCTTTGTTGAAAATCAAGTGACCATATATGTATGGATCTTTTTCTGAACTTTCTAGTCTGTCTCATTGATTTATTTGTCTATTTTTATACCAGTACCACACTATCTTGATTACTGTAGCCTTATAAGTCTTGAAACCACGTAGTGTATGTCCTCCAAGTTTATCCTTCTTTTTCAAAGTTGTTTTGGTTATTCTAGGTCTTTTGCATTTACATATAACTTTTGGACTCAGCTTGTTAATTTCCACACACTTGCAAAAAAAAAAAAAAAAAGCCTGTTGGGTTTGACTGGGATTGCATTGACTCTATAGATCAGTTTGGGAAGAACTGACATCTTAACAACATAGAGGCTTATGATTCATTAACATGGTCTATTTCTCATCTTATTTAGGTCTTAATTTCTCTGAGCAATGTTTTGTAATTTTCATTGTTTAGGTCTTGAATATCTTTTTAACACATTGATCCTTAAGTATTTTATATTTTTGATGCTATAGTATGATATTACTTTTAAAATATCAATTTCCAATATTTTATTTCTAGTATATAGAAATACAGTTGATTCTTGTATATTGGCCTTGTATCCTGCAACCTTGTTAAACTCTCTTATTATTTTTGGTAGCTTTTTTGTAGGAGGTATAAGATTTTCTACATAAATAATCGTGTCATCTGTGAATAAAGAAGTTTTACCTCTTCCTTTCCAATCTGAAAGCATTTTATTGCTTTTTCTTGCCTTATTGCACTGGCTAGAGCCTCCAGCATTATAGAAGTGAATAGAAGTGATAGGACATCCTTGCCTTGTTCCTGATCTTAGAAGGCATTCAGCTTTCTCCTAGAAAGCATTTGGTCTTTTGTAGATGTCTTTTATCAGGTTGAGAAAATTCCCTTCTATCCTTAGTTTGCTGAGAGCAATTTTTGTCATGAATGGAGACTAGATTTTGTCAAAACTCTTTCTTTTATTAAAATGATCATATGTTTTTCTTTTTTACTCTGTTAATATGAATTACATTGATTACAGTTTTTGAATATCAAACTAATCTTACATTCTCAGGATAAACTCCACTTAGTCATGATATGTTGTCCTTTTTATATATAGTTGGATTCCACTTGGTAAAATTTTGCTAAGAATTTTGCACCTACGACTGGTAGGAACACAAATGATTCCCTATGTCGTGTGAGCTCTGGATGCTGTGTCCCCTGCTCCTTTGGGGCAGCTCTTCCCCAGACTCACATTGTCTCCTCACACACATGCCCTGATCAGTTCTCATCTGAAGGCATGAGCGAGGCAGAGCTGCAGAGCTTTCTCTCTGGGCAGCCCCCTCTCCTCTGGTACTCTGCCCGAGGACTCTAGTTGTCTCGGCTCCATAGACTTTTGTTCTGTCTCTTTAGCTCAGGGGGACCAGGTGCCACCTGGGTTCCTCTTCCTGCACCGAAGCCAGAAAACTCTCCAGACAGGAAGCTGGGACAGTCAAAGACTCACTCCTAGGGGTGTCTCCTCTCTCAGGGTGACTGTCCTGCACTGCCTCTTGTTCAATGTCTGGAATCCATTGTTTCATATATTTTGTATAGTGTTTTAGCTCCCTTGGGTGGGAGGGTGTCTAGTTCCTGATACTCCAGCTTGGATGGAAGTGAAGTTCCAGTCTTTTTTTATGTGAGAAATTTTGTCAGTTTTTAGGAAGTCAGCATCATCTCTTTTTCTCACTCAATATTTTAACATCAGCATTTTCATGGGACTTTAAACGTTCCATAGATGTCACTGTGAGAGATGCAAAATATTCTGTCAAGAGTGTGGCCAAGTTTCGTTGACCCTGCCTGTGAGTCTGGACAAGGCCCATCCCAGCCAAGTAAAAGGAGGTGCAGCTCTTCCCACACCAGGGGCTCCACCTTCCCTCCCAGACTTTTCCCATCACTCTGATGCACTTCCTCAACGGAAGACATTCTGTACCACAAACTTCAATGAGGTAGTGAGGAGTGCAGAAGAAGCATTTTTCAAATTAAACCTATTTTTTTCTTGAATGGAGCAGGTGTCTGTAAGTCACAGTTACAGGAATGAAAAGGATCACATTATTCACAAATTTCCTGTAATTAAACTCATCCACTTTCTGAATGAAACCCTGTGCCCAAAATAATAACTATAGCTCTCATTTGGGGAGTTCTGTCCATGCACCAGGCACATTCCTGGGCACCAGAGCCAGGCAGTGGTTTGCTCCAAATACTGGTGAACACCAAGAAGGCCTCGGCCTGGGAGCCTAGAGCAGGCCACGGTCTGTTGTTAGCTGAACTTCTGCTCTGACCAATCTTTCTTCCCTCTGGTGCTGGTAGAGACCTGGGGTAGCAGATAAAGGGAACCTGTTAGGAGGTGATTGATAAGATAAACTCAGCAACAATGTAATACTAATTACCAGGATTTATTAAGACTCAGCACTAGGGGCTTCCCTGGTGGCGCAGTGGTTGAGAGTCTGCCTGCGGATGCAGGGGACACGGGTTCGTGCCCCGGTCTGGGAAGATCCCACATGCCGCGGAGCGGCTGGGCCCGTGAGCCATGGCCGCTGAGCCTGCACGTCCGGAGCCTGTGCTCCGTGGCAGGGGAGGCCACAACAGTGAGAGGCCCGCATACCGAGAAAAAAAAAAAAAAAAAAGACTCAGTGCTAAATACTTACTCTTCCCCCAAACCCTGTGAGCACTAGATTGGGAAATTACAGCTCAGAGCAGTGAATTAACTTGCTCAAGGTCACACAGCAAGTTGGTAGTATTGCTGGGATTCTAACCTAGACACTCTAACAACAAAAACCTTTCTGTTAACTGCTATGATTTGTTTAGCTAACAGAAGCCCCCCCCCCCACCGCCAATACCTATCCACCCTTCTCTCCACAAAAATCCAGGGGAGCTTGGGTGGCTGGGGTAGCCTGAGAATTGCTGAGCCCCTAAGAAAATGCAGTCCTGGGAACTGACTGCAAGGGACCTGAGGACTCCTAAAGCCAAGAGCCACACAGAGGCCATGCTTCCATCCTGGAGGGAGCCGACTGGACCCTCTGCCCAGCGCAGGTCTCTCCTGCCCCCATGCCCACACCCTGCCCCCAAGTCCCAGAGCTCTTCCCCTGCCCTGAGGCCTGAAAGAACCAGAAAATTCTTCTTTTTTTTGGTAAGTCTTCTTCCAATTTAATCTAATATTTTGCAGTTGTTACATAATCTAATCCACTTTTACCATAGGCATAAGAGTGTGTAAGTCCCTGATTAAAAAAAGGGGGGGGCTATTTTTGGTTTCTGGGGTTGCCTTCCCAGAATGCTGTTTAGGGTTTTGTTCTATCTTTTAACAAGCAAAAAGATGTGATGCACTGTTAGAGTTTTTTTTACTATTATCACATATTTTTGTTCTCAAATTTTTTATTGAGGTATAGTTGTTTTATAATATTATATTAGTTTCAGGTGTACAACATAGTGATTCAAAATTTTTATAGGTTATACTCCATTTATAGTTATTATAAAACAATGGCTATATTCCCTGTGCTGTACAATATATCCTTGTAGCTTATTTATTTTATACATAGTAGCTTGTACCTCTTAATCCCCTACCCCTATCTTGCCCCTCCCCCCAGAAAATTCTTTAGTGAAGTCTGCCATTGTCTTGCCAACCAACACTCCCATTGTGGTGCATTACAGTATTCGCTTTTGGACTTTTCTGGGTGTTATTCTTGCAAGTTTACTGATGAAGAAACCAAGGCTAGGGGGTGGGGGATGATATGTCCAAAGAAAGCAAAAGAAATAAGATTTGAACTGGGGTGTGCTGCAGATCCTGCCATACTCTGCTAAAATATGAACCACTGGTGGTGAACTTCTTCCTCATTTATCACGAGTCTTCATATCCTTTATCTCTTTTGTGAATCTACAAGTACTTATGTAGCAAGTGGAAAACAGAAGGCCCTCTGTCCCTCCCAGGGGGCGTGTGGTGGATTAGACAGATAACAGATATGACACTCTTAATCCGAGGCAACCCTGACCACACAAATGGATTCTGAAGCTTCCTCTAACCCATTCTGTGGATTAATTATGGCATGACCCCTCAGGGTCTTGGTTAAGGACAACAAAAGTAGACTTAAGCAACTTGAGCAGAAAAGAGACTTGTTGAAAGGATATTGCTTTGAGCCAAGGGGGCCAGGCCACAGAGGACCTAGCCACAACCGTGCCTGGCATCAGTGTGCTTAGGGTATCCCTGCAGCATGACTGGGGATCCCATGGAAGACGTGCCTCCATTGGCAGGAATTTGCCGTCACCACCATCACAAACAGCAGCATCAGCTAACCTCCACTGAGCCCTCACCAGGTGCGGGCACGTGCCAAATTCTTTACCTGTACTTACTCATTTTACAGACAAGGAAACCGAGGCATAGAAAGGAGAAGCAGGTTGCCCAAAATTAACAGCCAATAAATGGAAGAGCCAGGATTCCACCATGCTGGCAATTTCCAGACCCCACACTCTTAGCCACCATGGTTTGCTTTCTTGCTACCATCCTTGTCGGTTCCTTCTGCTTTGTGTCACTCCTTCAGGATCCAAGGTCCCAGCACAGTTCTGAGCTAAGCCCATGGCCCAGCTTTCAGGGAGAGGAGAGGAGAGCATCTCTCTGCTTCAATTTCCAAAGTGAAAGGTATGGCCCTGCATCTCAACTCTCTTGAGATTCCCCCACATCGGGGTTCAGATGCCGGGTGACCCTCAAATGCCAATGACCCCTACAGGCCTGAGATAGTTCCTAATAAGGACTGTCTGCCATGTCGGGTCCTCAAAACCTTCGGACCCCTAGCTGGGCGGTGAGTTACACAGACTTTGGGCTCCTTAGCAAGTAGGGTCTTCCCAGGTTCCAGGGAAGAATGGGCAACTTGCAGCATGAGCTAGTGGTCCTTCATGGGGACCTCTGGGCTGGGGTTCCCCAGATGCTCGCGGGCCTTTTTCCACACAGGATGGGAAGCCATGCTTCCCAGGACGGTGTCGTCATCCCTCACTCAATTTTCCCGAGAGATGCAGCGGCTGCCTGCCCATCCCTGGAGGCACACCTCAAGGAGAGCAGGGCTGCTATCTTTGGCATTTTTCAATGTCAGCAGCAGAGAAGCAAAATCAGCCCAAAAGGGCTGTTTAATTGCAGTATAAAAAATCATGCTTTTCCAAGGGAAAAAAAGGAGAGTTCTCCACCCCCTCAGTTTCCAGTGCAATACTGTATCTGCTGATTCAGACTCATTCAAATCCAAACAAGCACGCTCATCACTGCGAAAAGTGCCATTCAAGTGAACGCTCTCCGCAGGCCTGTATTTCGCCTCGAATGTTCCCGAGCCCAACTAAGCCCGGTGCAAACTACTGAACCCCAGCAGAGGGGGTGTGGAGGGGAGATGCTACAATGCCTCCTGAAACACACTGAGGCAGAAGCAAGTGACCAGGAGCCTTGGACTGAGTCTAAGGGTCTGGCTCAAATGCCAGCTAAGACCCAGGGCATGTCCTTTCCCCCCTCTGGGGCTTAGTCCCTTTTCTGTAAAATCAGAAGATCGGGCTGGATCAGGGGTGACAAGTACGTGAATCTTGCACCCCCATTCTTCCTTCCCTTGCCCATGCTGACAGCTCTAATTACTCAAGGCTTTATTTACTGAGCCCACATTTGGTCTCAGAATCCTTCTCAAAACAACACTTCAGGCAGCTGGCGCTGAGATGAAGTGTGATGCCACCCCTGGGCTAGAAGAGTCTCCTGGGTCCCTTCCAGGTCACACACTTCAACTCTGAGAGTAGTAGCAGCAACCGACAGACCCTTGCTGTGTACTTCCTGTGGGCCAGACAGTGTTCTGAGCGCTTGGCCCACGGGAGTACTTATTTGGCCCACTCAACAAACTGGTGCGTGTTCCAATGGCCTCATCTTATGGAGGAGCCAGGCTGGATAGATAACTTGCCCAAGGTTACACAGCTGTAAGTAGAGAAGTCGGGATTCAGACTCAGGCCGCCAGGTTCTAGACTCAGAGCTCTTAACCCCTCACTGCAGTGTAGGTTCGTCAACAAAGGGCCAGCCTCTGGAGAGAAAGGAGGGCCACACCTGGGTCATCTTCATGTCCCTAGCACTCTGCACTCAATATGTGTTTGTAGACGAAGCGACTGAATGGATGAATAAAGTGAAAACAAGAAAAATGCTGGGAACTACACAATAATAATGATAATAATACCATTTATTAAGCACCTACTGTGTGCTGAACTTGATCCCCCTCCTGCCACTTGGGAGGAGCTCAGTAAATACTGGTTGAAAATGGGCACAGTAATACATGTCTCATCCAGTACTTTACCCTTTTCAGGTAAGACGCCCCCCACGGTCTCATTGCACGAAGGTGAGAATGTTCCCTAGTTTCCTCTGTTAGTAATGGGCAGAGCTGGGCTCTGTGTCCAAGTCTGACTCTAAATCCTGTCCCTTCTGGACTCTGCCTATGTGCTCTGGGAGGACCAGGGAGAGGGCAGCTGAGAACCTGGAGGGGGTGTGTCCCCCTCAACCCTGCCCAGGGAACCCCCTCAAGCTGCTGAGACAGTGGAGGTTAGGAGGCCAGCCCGGGGCAGCCTCCATGTTTCTGCCATCCACGTCCTGGGCTTTCTCTGCCTGGCAGCTCAATGACAGGAGGCAGGGGCCTGGGGGAAGCACACAGAGTGTAGCGGTGCCCTTGGCATCCCCCAACCTCTGCTCTTGCCCTATCAACACTGGCCCGTCTCCAGGGAAGAAACAGCCTGACCTCGCTCAGGCAGAGGCTCTCCAGTCCTTTTGACTGTGACCCACAGAAAGAAATTGGTTTTACACACACACTTTAAAACAAGTCCTACAAGACAATATTTACCCTTTCTGATTGTGAGTATCGTGATAACTTTCTGTTCTATCAAAAGAAAATGCTAGTGGTGACGCACTAAGTTGATTCCACGGCCTGTGAGTGGGTTGTATGATTTGAAAAGCCTCACTCTAAGGTAACACATTAATAACAACTAATGTTAATGGAATGCTCACTACCGACTCTGCAGCTGGGAGCCGATCTCACTCACACAACAGCCCTACTAGGCAGATCATCACTATCCCTGTTTTTCAGTTGAGGGAACTGGGACCCAAGGCTGGGATAACTCAGCACTGTATCCCTGATGTGTTGGTCAACCACAGCTGCAGAACAAGCAACCTCAAAACCGCAGCGGTGCCAGACAATAGGCATTTATTTCTCCCTCACTCACACATTTGTGGGTTGGCTAGAGTGGCTCTGTTCCATAGCTCTCACTCCATCCTCATCCCAGGCCAGCAGCCCAGCTGGGACACATTCTTTTCCTAGCAGTGGCAGGGACACGCAAACCCCACCCACGCAGCCCCCCGCTCCCCACCGAGCACATTTCAAGCCCCTTTTTGCACCACACCTGCCAACTCCCAAGCCACGGCGATGCGCTGTTGCCCTTTGAATCAAGGCTTTGGGCTTTTCAGAAGAAGAGAAAAGACACAGACCTACATAATCAGCACAGCCGCTCTGCACGTTCTGCGTGCAGACTGCTTTTTGGGTTTAGAGTCAGATGAAAATGTCATTTAAATATCATCCCTTCACACACTCCATGGTAAGACTTATAATTCTCTGTTTCTGTGCTACCAGTGAATTAGTTCCTTTAAGAAGAAAGGAAGGAAAGAAGGGAGGAAGGAGAGAAGGAAACAAGGCAGGCAGAGAGAGAACCCCAAGTGTGGACATGTGGGCAAACGGCCTCACATCTCTGAAATTTCTTCACCTTGAAAATGATGACACAGACGAATACATTCCAACACGCTGTGGAGCGACAAAATCAGGTTATGGCGCAGCATGTAGTGTTTCATCTCGCAGCTTTGTCTTCATATTTAACATATGTGCACGTGCATATGTATTTAGGTGCACAGATGTCTGAAAAAGGTTCACCTAAATCTTGCAGTGGTAGGATTTGGAGTGATTTTTCATTTTTTCTGTTTACTCTGTGTTCTGAGTGAATGTTTTTACCAGGAGAATGTATTGCGTAGAGCATCCGAGAAAGCAACAAGGGCAATCCCATTTGCTCAACAAAACCAGAGGCACCAGTGCCTGTGTGCTGGCCCAGTGCACTCAGATAGAGGCAGCGGCCGCCCCCTAGCTGGCCCTCTTCTGGAGCCCAGCCCTGCTTATGGCCCAGATGGGTTCCAGCCCCCACACACTCCCTCCTCATTCGGCTGTATCCTTGTTCTTCGTGCTCACCACCCTGGACACTCTGGACGTCTTATCTTTCACGTTCCATTTCCCTTCCCTGTTCCCGTGACCCGAACAACGTGGAGTTAATCTTCACTAACACTCTATGAGGTTGGAATGCATTCGTGCATTCATTCATTCATCTTCCACACAGGCACTCATCTTTCCATCCCTTCATCAAACATTCACTGGTGCCTGCCCTGTACCAAGCTCTGTGCTGGCTGCCAGGGACCCAGACATAAATCAGATGCCAGCCCTCAAAATATCCCAGTCTAGCATGTGACACGTACTGGCTAACAGTAGCCTTTACAATATGCTACAGGAGCACAGAGGAAGACTTTGAGTCTCCTGGCCAAACCCTCCAGTTTACACATAGAGAAATATCATCCCTCCAATATACAGAGAAGCACAATAAAGGCCCCAATGTCAGAGCTGGAAGGCCCTTAGAAGCAGCTATTAGGAGCTGTAAATACGTGGCGTATGTAGCATCACCAATCAGATTGACCACGGCAAACGTTACTGATCAGACGGGCATCTTTCCCCGTGAACCTGGGGCACCTTTGAGTCAGCGTCTGCACTCTGTGCTGGGCAGCCCTACTTGGGAACTAGAGCAGGCATGTGTGTTACCAAGTCCAACCCGGGTGGGGAATGGAGACTCAGAGAAGCTCAGAGGCGCTGAAGGTCACTCAGCAAGTTAATCTCTGGACCCCTTGCGTTTAGACACAGAGGGAACTGCCCACAGAGAGCTTGTGTCAGAGTTTACTGTGCGCTGCTCCCCCTGCAGCCCTGCACCGCCGGCGTCGACTCTCGGCTTCCTCCGTTTTCTGCCCCGTGCCAGGCAGGGAGGAGGGATGATCCTCAGCTGAAAAAAAACTAGGAGGTGTTGTGGCAGGCGGCCTTTTAGCGGGCCTGAAAACTGCCAAGTGGATTAGGAGGGATAGATAAGCCGGAAGACTCCAGGCCCACACACGGTAACGGGCGCAGCCTGTCCGGATTTCATTTCTGATCACACCGGAACGGAGCAAGAATTGCGGACAAAGTGCGTGAACCTAAGCAGCCGTGCCTGATAATTTACGCTTCTCACTGTCGTTTCTAATGCGCCATGTCTGCCTCCCTCCAACCTGGGAAACGCTAAATCCGGCTGCTTGGAGAACCACTTCACGCTACAATATGCCAAGAGTCTTTCTCAAGACTTGGCTTGGTTCCCATGGGAGCTTCCACACCGCACACCACACACACCGTGGCCCTGCTCTGGGGACTGAACAAGAGAACGAGTCTGGCAGAGGGGGCGCTTGACACGCCCGCAAGCCCATACCCACACCCTCCTCTCCAGAGCCCCATCACACGTTAGGCGTTAGAACAAGTTGGGAGCACAGGCTCTGGGGTCATGTGGACTTGGATTTCAGTCCTAACCCCAACACCTATGAATGATGGGACTTCGGATAAGGCACTTAATATCGCAGCCTCAGTGCCCACATTTGCAAATGGGCTGATGAGATCTACTACGTGGGGGTGGTGTGGGCCGGCCATGCTGAGAATATGTGTCTGACACTTTGCACAGTTCATGGTACCCAGTTAATACTTTGAGTATGAGAGTTAACATCATGGTTATTGTCCAGACAGGATGCTGGACCTTCCCCCGCACCTTGGGGCCCATCTGAGATGCCCTACAAGCCAAGGTTCACAGAGTCCCCCCGCCAGACACAGAGGATGGACTCTGTATGTACTGGATGGATGGATAGATAGATGGATGGAGGGGTGGATGGAGAGGTGTGTGGACAGGTGGGTGGATAGGTGGATGGATGGACAGATGAATAGCTAGATGGAAGGATGTCCGAATAGGTTCTGTTTCTGGCACAGAGACCATCAAAGCAGGGATTTGCGAAGGCCCAAGTTTGGCCTCCTTGATGGCTATCTCAAAGTTAACATGTCCTGCTCCCCTCAGTAACCCATCACTCACCCACCATTAGAGAATTTCCCTAAACTCTTCCCAAACCTACCCAGATCCTCAGCGGAACTACAGAGACTCCACCCTGCCCCTGCCTTGTTCTGCCTCATTCGGTCCAAAATCCTTAACTTAGCACTTGAGACCACTGTGGCCAGGCCAGTCCATCCAGCCCCTGAGCTAGGCACAGCAAGGTGCTCCATGGAGGGAGGGCTGGCTCTGGGAGGTGTCGGGAGCTCTGCTCTGGGCTCAGCAGTTAGAACTGAAGCATCTGGGGAGGATGCCCAGCAGGCAAGTGTGACTGGGATGAGGTTCTGGGCCTCTTCGAATCAGCTCACCTGGGCCCATGGGCATCATTCCTTCCCAGCTTTAATCAAAGGCTTGCTGGGCAGCCTACTGTCTCACTCAGACGCCCGAGGCGGCACAGGGTGGGGCCTTCTTTGTATCTCCTGCGGTCACTTGACACACAGTAAATTGCTTTTCATGAACTCAGGCAGGATGCAATCCAAGGGGAGCCACTGCCTCATGATGAGTGACATTCGTAAGGTGCAATCTTCATTCCACGCAGGCAGGGTTAGGGCTGCCCGGCATGGAGAACCCGCAGCATTGGGGGGCTGCTGTATCCTGGCACTGGCCTGGGGCTAAGTGCATCAGCCAGCGGGGCTCCACTGTGGAGACGTCAGTAGAGACACAGGTGGAGCTGGGTGGGGTGCCCTGAAAAGACCGGTGCCAACTGCCCGCTGCTCGTTCCAAGCCTTGGTTTCCTCCTCTTTAAAATGAGTGCAATGGGGCTTCCCTGGTGGCACAGTGGTTGAGAGTCCGCCTGCCGATGCAGGGGACACGGGTTTGTGCCCCGGTCCGGGAAGATCCCACATGCCGCGGAGAGGCTGGGCCCGTGAGCCATGGCCGCTGAGCCTGCGCGTCCGGAGCCTGTGCTTCACAACGGGAGAGGCTACAACAGTGACAGGCCCGCGTACCGCAAAAAAAAAAAAAAAAAAAAAAATGAGTGCAATGGCTCCTCCCACTTTACTGGGTTATTCTGAGGATCAGACAGAAGTCATGGCAATCATAACAATGCTTGCATTTGTACAGCATGCTACGGTCAACAAAGGAATACAATTCGGTGAGTATTCTCCCCTCACCTGTGAACTGCTGCCTAAAATTCTACCATGAGACTGGAGTTCTTGATCCTAATCCATTATTGCTCCCCTCCTGCCCCTTCCCAGAGGGCAGCGCTTTGAGTGCTCCAGGATGGAATGTTCGAGAAGGAGAAGCAGCAGCTGCTGGCTTCCGGCTAGGGTGCTCGCCTCTGCGCCCTGCCGTCTCCTTCCATCCTTGCTGTGGCAGGTTTAGTGAGGAGCAGGAAGGTGCTGGAGGCCTCCCCATCGGGGGAAGGGCCAGGGCAGGGGGTCTGGGATGCCATAGAGGAGGCTGGCTCTTCTACCCAGGGGAGGATGGGAAGGAAGGGAAACGACCCTCACAAGGGCCAGCTGTTCCCAGATGTACACTGGGTGTTTCACAACGTGTCGTGTGATGCTCCCACAACCACTGCTAGGTAGGTAGGGATTAATATCCCTGTTTTACAGGGATGGAAACTGAGACCCAGAGAGGGCAGGGAGCATGTCCCAGCCACAAGGCTAGGAGGTGGCCAAGCCAGTACTCAGATCCGCTCTGTCTGAGGTGGGAGTTGGGGGAGCGAGGACAATTACATGGTCTTGGACATGTCGACCGACAGACGAGTAAGTAGCAGATGGAAGGGTGGTGGATGGTGAGGGATGGGATTAGGAGGATGCAGGTTAAGCCATAAGTTACCTGCAAAAGATGGAGTCAGGCTTTATCCCTGTAGCTAGCTCATTGTTCTAGATTCTCCAGTCTGGGCCTCGCTGGGCCCCTAGTCACAGGCAGGAGAGGCCTTTACCTGGGCAGGGTCTCCAGGAAGCCTGGGTGGGCCTCCGGGGTGGGGGTGGGGCGGCAAGAACAGTAGAGAAGGCTGACTTCCTTCCACTCCGACCATGGAAGGGCTCTCCCTCTGCCTGCGACCCCACCAACCCCAGCCCCTGCTGCCCAGGGACAGAGGGACCATCTGGCAGGAAGTCCTGCCCTTGTGGAAGTCGTGTTGAGAGGCTCTGGGCTTCTAGAATAGTCACAGCATCACTTCTGCCGGAACAGAAGAAGCCCACCGGGGGAAGGGGTCCCCTGGGAGTCCCAGAGTGGCCAACGCAGAACTGTTTCCCACCCTGGTTTCCAGCAGCCTCTCCTCATCAAAGGCTCAGCCTCCTCCGTTATTCACCAGGCCCGGGCTGCTCCCCCAGATCCACGGGCACTGGGGTCCACTCCTCCCCCGGCTCCTTTCACCTGGGAAGCCTTGCACATCAAAAGCTTCTCTCTCTCTGCGCTCGGTTTTATTTTCAGATATACTTATTTCCTTCCTCATCTCCTAATTCATCTGCAGGGACAGCTTTCCCTTCCGGTTGCCCAGGCCAGAAACCTTGGGATCAACCTGGAAGACTCTGTCTCTCCCACCCACATCCAGTGGGTGTGTTTACCACTTGAACACAGCTTGTCATTAATGTTTTGGGATAATGTCTTCTAGTCCCTTTTGTTAAAGTTTTTATAGCAAGAACCATGAATTGCTTATCTACTCCAGACCCTGCCCTAGAACATTTCCAGATATCGTCTTATTCTTTTTCGCAACAAGCCATGTGGTAGGTATTGTACATAATTTTCAGATGAGGAAACAGAGGCCCAGAGGGATGAAGAAATTTTCTCAAGTTTAAACAACTATCATAACAATTGTGTTAGTACTGGACATGGCAATTTTTATCCTGCCTTTTTCACTGAACTATATTATTATCATGTCCCCATGTCATTAAAACTATTTGTAAACATAATTTTTAATTGGCTACAGAATATTCTTGCCAGAGAGCATGCTCGTATTTCCCTAACTAATCCCCTATCGTTTAGAATTTGGGATATTTCTAAATTTTTATTATCATAAATAATAAATGAATATTCTTAAACGTAAAGCTTTCCCATATTTTTTATTATTTCCTTCATCTAGATGTCAAGAAAGGAAAACCCAGGGGTACAGTTGTACAGACTTTTAAAGAAAAGTCTCTGGATGCCTGTTACCAAATGCCATGTTGACGTCTGCAACTGGACTGGTTCGAAGTGTGTGTGTGTGGCGGGGGGCAGGGGGCTTATCTCACATATTTTCCTGTGGTGTCTTTGTCGTATTCACGGCCAGAATGGCTCACGTTTCTCCGGGCAAAGCCCTCGTTCATTATTGAAGCCCCAGCCTCGGTATGGCTACAGCCATGGCCTCTGGTTCACCACATTAATATTGCAGGCAGGGCTCCTGTGGAACTAAATATTTGATCAGATTGTGTGCTGGGCTGTCAGTGAGCCATATTCAGAGCAAATGAGACCCTCCTTCCCTTCCGCACCTCCCAAAGTGGCGTGAGACCTGGCCACCCTCAGACAACTTGGTCAGTTGTCTGTGGAGAGCTAATCACTATGGGGAAGACAGGGTAAAACAATAATGACATGTATTAATTACCACAGCCTCAGAATTCACTCTTCTTTTTTTTTTTTTTTAATAAATTTATTTATTTATTTTTGGTTGTGTTGGGTCTTTGTTGATGCTCATGGGCTTTCTCTAGTTGCAGTGAGCCGGGGCTACTCTCTGTTGTGGTATGTGGGCTTCTCACTGCAATGGCTTCTCTTGTTGTGGAGCATGGGCTCTAGGCATGTGGGCTTCAGTAGTTGTGGCACATGGGCTCAGTAGTTGTGGCTCGCAGGCTTTAGAGCACAGGCTCAAGTAGTTGTGGCGCACGGGCTTAGTTGCTCCGTGGCATGCGGGATCTTCCCGGACCAGGGCTCCAATCCGTGTCCCCTGCACTGGCAGGTGGATTCTTAACCACTGCGCCACCAGGGAAGCCCAGAATTCACTCTTTATGTCTCATTCTGACAGCCTACAATAGCATTCTGCAATCTGGATGGGAGGGAAAGGCAGGGTCCACGACCCCCAACCAAGGCCTGGTGCACACTAGGTCCCCGTGCATGTTTGTCTGTGAGTGGGTGACTTGTCCTTGGAAACTAGGAAGGTTCATTCAGTTCATTCACTCACCACTTATTAAGCACCTACTGAGTACCAGGCTCCATGCTATGTACTTTGTAGTGATAATTTTAATTGCACTTAGTACCGTGCCTAGCCATAGTGTTTTTATTTTATTATTTACTTAGTTAGTTATTAATATTTATTTGGCTGCGTCGGGTCTTAGTTGCAGCACGTGGGATCTTCGTTGCTGCATGTGGGATCTTTAGCTGCGGCATGCGAACTCTTAGTTGCAGCATGTGGGATCTAGTCCTCTGACCAGGGATCGAACCCTGGCCCCCTGCGTTGGGAGCACGGAGTCTTAACCGCTGGACCACCAGGGAAGTCCCTAGTCATAGTGTTTTTAAAGGGTTAGCTATTATAATAATAACAAAAATGTTATTATTATTTATTATCTCAATTGTGTGAGGGAGGCATGATCACTAGTCTCATTTCACAGATGAGAAAACAGAGGCCCAGAGACTCAGCTAAGGAGCCAGGAGGTTGACCACAGACCTTGACCATTCATTCTAGATCTAGAACTGGACCTGGATGCCATGGCTCTAGCTCAGGCTCCGGGGCTGCCTGGGACTCCATGCGTGTCTGTCCAGGTTCCTCCCGCCCTGGCTTCAGTCCCAGGTCTCCGGCACCTGTTCCTGGCCCAGCTTGGCTACAGGGGGAGAGGGACAGACAAACTCCTCGGGCTAGTGGACAGGCATGGCCCTGAGGGGAGAAGACAGTGGTATTCACGGAGGAGGCCCTCCTCTCAAGCTGACACCTAGCTTCTCACTCATAATGGAGCTCCAAGGCCTGGGTGACAAGGGCCTGGAAAGAGAACAGAAGCGAGCTGCGGGGGTGACTGGGGGATGATACAGCACAGAGGACTGTGATGGAGGGGGAGGCCCAAGGCAGACTGCTGGCCCTCAGGAACACTCTTGGCCATGTGACACTAATACAGAGCTGGCACCTTGAGATCGGCCACCTGGAGCAGCCTTGTCCCGCACGCCTGTGCAGGGGCCAAGGGTAGGGGCCAGACTCACCTGTCAGGTCTAAGGGTCACCACCTCATTGCTCTGGGCAGCTTTCTGACAGATGTGTCCTGCTTCCCACGTTCTCCCGGTTCTCTCTGTAACACCAAGTCACATGTTCCAAGAATACTATTATTCTGTGAAAATAATCGAGGGGGTGAGTAAACTTAATCACACTGGTGTTCATCGTGGTGGTGATAACAGTAATGCTATATCCGTATGACTAAACCCATTCACGCACACAATCACTGATTCTCTCATTCATTCATTCACCAGACATGCTAAGAGGGGCAGAGTATCAGTCCTCTACCTTAAATCCTCCACTGACTTCCCATCACACTTAGAATAGAAATCAAACTCCTCACCTGGCCTACAAGGCCCTGAGTAATGCACACTCTGGTCGACCTCTCCCATGTCCTTCTCTTTCTCCATTAGCATCTGCTGTTCCCTTTGTCTGAAACATCTTCCCATCATCTTTCAGTCTCAGCTCAACACCCCGTCCCTGGCAGCCCTGGCACCTGTGGTGGCCGACCTACACGGGGTCCCTCTACTCCATCACCCTGTTTTCGTTTCTCAATAAATTATTTCATTTAGTAATTGACTTCTTTGTTGTTCACTCCGATTTTCAAAGCCCATGAAAACAGGGCCTTGTCTTGTTTACTGGCTGTACCCTGAGTGTTCACACTCATGCCTGCCATTGATGAAGAAAGAAAGGAGGGAGGGAGGGAGACCAAGCAGGTCCTCAGTGCCGGCTCTGAGCCTAGAAAGCAGAGACGGGGTTGGGGGAGGGAAGGACGCTGCGTGTACCAGGACCCACTGTGCTCTGCGGGGTCTCTTTATCTCAAGAGATGACCAGGGCAGGTGTGTCTTTGCCCTTGTTACACGTGAGCCTCTTTAAAGACAGGCCAGCTCCTCCCCTCCCCCAGCATTCTGGGCCGGCCCCTCCTCTCAGTCAGGTGCCCGGCTCCCACTTCGGGAGCCCGCCTGCCCTGCTTGTCATTCCGGCCGCGGCTTCCTTTGCTCACGCGCTTCCCACTGCGCCAGGAGTGGGTTTCTGATAACGTTCGAATAGATTATTTAAGAGAGTTTCCGCAAGGCGGGGATGAAACTCCAGGCTGATAAGCGGGTGGGGGCGGGAGGGGAGGTTCAGGGCTCCTGCGCTGGCCGTGGCGGTTCATCCCGCGCCCCCTGCAGGTGGTTCCGCGCCCGCGTTTGCGTGTTAATTATACCCGCGGGCGCGGCGGGGGATGGGGACGGTCTCACCCTTGAGCTCAAAGAACCATCGAAGAACCACGGGGCAGGGAAAACAGGCCGGGGTCACAGGCTGAGAGGACTGGAGAGAGCCCCTCAGAAGCCCCCCAGACGGGAAAGGGGTCCCGACACAGGCAGGAAGCGGGATGGGGCGCCTCTGCGGGAATGGCGGGAATGGCAGGCAGGGAGGCGTGGGGTAGGGATGCCCTGTGAGAGTGGAAGACCTCAGCCAGGGATGTGGTTGTTGCCTGAAGAAGCACCTCTGATTTAGGGGCAGAAATAGAGGCTGGACCGTTCAGGGGCCTATGTTGTCACTATGGGGACCCAGGTGTGCCTGTGGGATGCCAGCCCTCTTCCACATGACTGGACAGGGGTCCTAACCAGGGCAGGGGGCTGCAGGCAGGTCGCTTGCTTTCCCTCCGCGGAGGATAAGAGCACAGCCCCCTCAGGTCACCCGGTGTGGGGAGGTGAGGTAAAGC
This sequence comes from Aethalodelphis obliquidens, assembly GCF_003676395.1. Taxonomy (NCBI): domain Eukaryota; kingdom Metazoa; phylum Chordata; class Mammalia; order Artiodactyla; family Delphinidae; genus Aethalodelphis; species Aethalodelphis obliquidens. Next base: position 8,432,165 of record NW_020837953.1, read on the forward strand.
ATGGTCTGGTGACCATTGAGTGGAAGCAGGGGTCAAGCCCACATGCCCAGGTGTGTAATACCTTCCCGTTTTTTCCAGGAGAACTTAATCTGCCCCAGGTGGTGAGAAGAAGGGGCTTGCGCTTAGGCTAAAGCACAGATTGGTCCCCACCAGTCACTGTCCAGTTGTACTGTCCCCAGCCCCTGGTGCTGGCAGGCCTCTGGCTCTGAGGCCTCGCTCGGGTGTCTGGAGGAGCTGGAATCATGTGTCCAGTCCGGCCTGAGGTCCTGTTATTTCAGGGCCTGTGTGTCCCCCACCCCACCCCCACCCCCCCAGCGAGGGCTGCTGTCCTTTCCCTCTGGGGAAATTCCTTCCTTCCCTCTCCCCAAGCTGCCCTCAGAGGGCCCCTCAGAAGCATAATTTCCTGAATGAGCTTTTGAAATCCAAACCATGAAGAGAAGAGCCCCTGCTTGAAAGAGGGAAGAGGGGGAGAAATACCAGGAGGAAAACATAAACTGGTATCTCACATGATATTCGTGCCTTCTGTAACCTAAGTAGCAGCGTTCTTGGGGACTGCCAAGGTTCTTCTGCTCTCAGGTGGGGGACAGAGTGGGCTGGTGGCTGCAAGGGGCAGGGCAGGGCAGGGCCCAGGAGCAATGGTGGGAGGAGGGGGTTCTCGACTGGGGAATGGGTACTTGAGCCTTGGGTTTCTTTCTAAGTCTGAGGAAAAGTGGGTGCCTAGGTTCGTGGGCTCTGTTCAGGGTATCCCTGAACAGCTTTGTTTGGGAGATGATTTGGGGCAAAGTACTCAAGCCAAGTGGGTTCAAGGCTTGGCTGCCATGTGCCAGCTGTGACCCTGGACCAGTGTTCTGAGCCCTCTGAGCCTCCACCATCTCATCTGTAACTTTAATGTAAAGCACCTTCAAGCTCCACCTCCCGTGGCCCTACACTGGCTGGGGCGAGTCCCTCCAGCGCTCAGCACACAGGATGTGTTTTGAGTCCCAGAGGACTGGGAGGTAGAGAGCTGGTGTGGCGGTTGAGGTGCCAGTCTGGGGAATGAGGGGGTCAGGACTGAGGCCTGGCTACAGTGCATGGTGCTGTGTGATATTAGGAAGCCGTGGCCCCTTCCTGGGCCTCAGTTTCCCACCTATGGGTGGGAATCATAGTCTTTGCCCTACCCACTCACAGGACACAGATAAATAATAACAACTCATCCTTATCGAGTGCTTCCTGGGGGCTCTGCTGCCCTAAGAGCCATTCATGTATATCTCATTTAGCCCACACAATAGTCCTGAAAGGTAGGTACTATTATCCCACTTTACAGGTGAGGTCACAGAGGCACAGAGGGTTAAGTAACTTCCCCAGAGACACAGCCAATAGCGGCTAAAGCTGTCTTCGGAGTCAACACTGTTAACCGTCACACCGTGCACTGGTACGGATGGGGAAGATTTGCTTTCCAAGTTCTTGGGTTGTCAAAGCTGACCCTTGCTACCCTCCAGACCCAGACACTGGCAGAACCTGCCAAGGCCCCAGAGCCTGGTGGTGAGCTCTGCTCTTTCCCGTCAAAGTGGACCTGGAGGAGGCTGAGCCCAAGGACTCAGGCTGCTGGAGTTGTGCGTGGGACTGTGGGAGAAGGAAGGAGGGGAGGTCTGGGGGTGTGTGTGGAGAGGACAGACTGTCGACAGCGGCAGCAGCCTCGCCCCCACCCCCACTCAAGGAGCAGATCTGCGTCACTGGCACTGGGGCCGCCTCCCGCCCCCTGCCAAAACCCAGCAATTGCTCCTAGGTGAAGAGCAGCTGCTGCCCTGGGAGGGATGCCTGCCGCTGATGCCACGTGGGAGGCTGAGCCATCAGGGCCCACCTGCCCCCCAGTTGGAAGGGTGCAAAGAAGGAAGCAGCACTCCCCCCCAAAACCTCGGCTGGGCCAGCCCCAGAAAGCACTGCCTTGTTTTCATTTCATCCTCACAACAACCTGCAGCGTGCAACTGTATGACAGCCCAGTTAACACCAGAGAAACTGAGGGCTAGAGAGTGTGGGAAGAAAATATGCAATTGAAAGCAAAGGGGACAGCTGAGCGTGGAGAGTTCTCAGGCGCTGCAGGTGATGCACGGTTGCACACAGGCTAAGGGCTCAGAGCCAGCATTTGCTGAGCACCTATTTTGTGCCTGGGGCCATTAGCTCCATTTTATAGACAGGCAAACTGAGGTTCAGAAAAAAGGAAGTGGCCAGCCCTGGGTCACGCAGCAGGCTGTGTCAGAGCTAACAGTTCTCTGCCGTCCTGGAAGTTTTAGTCTGGTGAGGGAAACAGATTCATACCAGACCAAAAGCAACTGAGCTGTGATTAAGATATAAACTCCCCTGGGAGAGAGAGACAGGAGGGAGAGTGCCAATCAAAAGTACTTAGTGAAGAAGGAGAGGGAAGTGTCTGAGTGGGACATCTGGGCTGCTGGTACCGGTTTAAATGGCAAGATGGGGGAGGGCATTCCAGGCATGGGAGGAGCAGGAGGAAAGTCCTGGAAGCAGAGCGGGTCAGGGCGGCTTGGAGAACTGTGGGGTGTCCTGGGAGGCTGGAGCACTGGCCAAGAGAGTAGGGAGGGGAGGGAGGCAAGGTGGCCCTCTGGTGGGGTCCCCTGAGGAATGGAAGTCTCTCTGAGGTTTGGAGAAGGGAAAGCCCATGGGAAATGGCTGGGAGGAAGAGAAACAGGGCACAGGCCACAGAGAAGCAAGAAGGGAAGAGCTGGAAGTGGAGGGAGACACTGTGGGTAGGGCTCCCGGGTTCAGCTGGGCCAGTTGTCTTGGGCTTAGGCTCTGGCATCAGGCACACCTGGGTTTGAGTCCTGGCTCTGCCCTTACTTGCTGTGTGGCCTTGGAAGTTGCTTGCCCTCTCTGAACCTTGACTTCCCCCAATATAAAGAACTGCCTCCTGGGGTTGTTGTAGATGGCAGCCGTGAACCCAGGGCTTTTCATTTCTCCCTTCCAACCTAGGAGGTAGGAGCTGTCATTTCCCCCATTTCACAGAAGGGCAAACTGGTGACTGATCATGGCTAGGATGTAAGGGTCCAGACAATTCTGTCCACCATGGAAATTTAGATGGGTCTTATCGGCTCCAGGGGTGGCTGAAGCTCTGTTGGACCAGCATCACCCTTTAGCTTCTCTACCTAATCCTGCTTCCGCCTCGTCCCTTCCCCAGGTGTTGATCCCTAGTAAATATCCTCCCCATCAGACTCCATCTAGGGCTCTGCTCCTGGACAACCCCACCTGCAACAGGTACATTTATGTTCCAGCCAGGGTGGCCGAGTCCTGGCTGTGCCCACAGACTCCTTTGTGAGCAACATGGCTCCGGTAGCCAGCTCTCGAGCCCCACCCCAAAAAAAACTCTAGGAGGAGCAAGGATGAACCCATGAAAATGAGGAACCTGTGTGCAAGGTGAGGCAGGAAGATGCCTGTGGAGCCAGCCACACTGGGCCCTGTAGTGGGCTGAATGGTAGCCCCCAAAGATACTGCCATGTCCTAATCTCCAGGACCTGTAAGTCTTGTCTTATTTGGAGAGACGGTCTTCGTAGACATTTAAGTTAAGGATTTGGGGATAAGGAGATCATCCTGGATTATTCAAGTAGGCCCTAAATCCAATGATGTGTCCTTGAACAAGTGAGACAAAGGAGAGAGACATGCATAGACAAGAAGGTGATTTGAAGATGGAAGTGATGTGGCCACAAGCCAAAGAAGCTGGTGGCCACCAGAAGAGCCAAAGAAGGAACCCCATCAGAGCCCCTGGAGGGAGTGTAGTCCTACCTTAATTGTGGACTTCTGGCCTCTACACTGGGAAGGAATACGTTTCTGTGGTTTTATGCCACTCAATTTGTGGTAATTTGGTACCGCAGTTGCAGAAAAGGAGTACAGGCCTCATATCCAGTTGGAAGCTTGGGGAAACTTTCCAGGAGATCCCTGGAGGTCCCCGAGGTTGAGCACTCCCAGCCTGGGCTGGGGGTCAGAAGAGAGAGGCCGGCTCTTCGGGGGAAGTCTTGCCTATCCTGGATTTTGACCTTGAGTAGGAAGTACTCCTCAGGAAGGGAGGGGAGAAGACAAGCCAGGGAGAGAAACACAGTTTGCAACAGCCCAGAGAACTGAAACTCATAGTGCGTCCCAGAAAATTCAACTTGTAGATATCGTGGGAGTAGAAAATTCCCCAGAGGAGAGAGGAGAGAGACACAACTCAACAGGAGGCAAGGGCCCCATCTCAGAGCTCTCTGGGTGCCCACGTGAAGCTTGTTTTTCTAAATGTTATATTTTAAAACAGTTTTAACTTTCTGGAAAAATTGCAAAGGTAGCACAGAGAGTTCCCATACACCCAAATTCCCCTATTATTAACATCTTACATTAGTATGGTACGTTTGTTACAATTAATTATTCAGTACATTAAGTCACCCATTGGCACCCATTGGCACTATCAGAACATTCTATCCACAGGATTCTATAATCAGATTAGCTCCCAGGAGGGATGAGAAGATGGGGTGGGGAGAGAAAGTGGGCGAGGAAAAGGCCTCCACTCTGAGCTCTCCTATTCCCACCCGGCACTGTTCTAAGTGTTTCACCATCTAATTGCCCTCCTCGCTGTTCATATGGGGTAGCTGAGACCCAGAGAGGGAAAAGGACTTGTCGGGGTCCACAGTGTCAGGGATAAGTCACGCCCCAATCCTGCCCTTCCTCTGCAGTGTGCTGTTTCCCTGTCCCCTTTATTCAGGTTTCCTTAGTTTTTACCTAATATCCTTTTTCTGTTCCAGGAGCGCATCCAGGATCCCACATTACATTTAGTTGCATGTCTTCTTAGGCTCCTCTTGGCTGTGACAGTTTCTTCTTCTTCCCATGTTTTTGATGACCTTGGCAGTTTTGAGGAGAATTGGTCAGGTATTTTGTAAGACTGCCCCTCTGTTGGAATTTGTCTAGAGCTTTTCTCATGATTAGACTGGGGTTGTGGGTTTTGGGGAGGAAGAGCCCAGAGATAAAGGGCCACTTTCATGACATAACAACTGTACTTGCTGCCAGCAGGACTTAGCACTGTTGTTGTTGACCTTGATCCCCTGGCTGAGAGAGTGTTTGTCAGGCTTCTCCACTATAACTGTGAAGTTACTCTTTTTTCCCCCTTTCCACCATATCTTCCTTAGCAGCAGGTCATTCTGCGCAGCCCACCCACCTTACAGGGTGGGAGGATAATGTTCCATCTCCTTGAAGGTGAGGGGTTTTAAGCAGGAAATTCACATAGTCAGGTTTTCTTCTTAAAGCCCAGTTTTGACAAAAATGTGGGGAAATAGACACCCTGATATTCTGTCAGCGGACGTGGAGATCAGAACAGTGTTTTGGAGGCACAATTGGACACATCCGTCCACATGTTAGATGCACATACCTTTAGGCCTAGCAAGTCAACGCTGCAGACGTGCCTGATCACGGGTGCAGTGATACCTGGACAGGAGTGTCTATGGCAGTGCTATTGGTAGCCATCAGAAACGTGAAACAACGGAGCGCCCACTGAAAGGGCAACGGATGAGAGAATGAGGTAGACCCATCTCACAAAATACCAAACAGCCATTAAAAAGAAAGAGGGAAATCCCTGCATGCGGAGCCGTGAAACTCTCCAAGATATATTACAAGTGAAAAAAGTATTCACAGGCTCATATGCATGAATGAAGCCATTTGCATGAATAAAAAAGATGTGCATTTATATATGCACATAGGAATGGAAAATGTGTGGCAGGACCCATAAGGAACCATCGTCCGTGGTGACTCTGAGGAAGGGGTAGAGGAGGAGGGGCTATTACTTTTCACTTAGACCTCTCTGACATTTTGCACAATAAGCAAGTACGGCTTTCATGATAAAATGTTTTTAATATTAAAAATATTTCTTTGGAGATTTGCATTGTAAGGAGTCCACTGTGGTTTCTTGTGAAGGATGAGTTTGGGGAACCAGGGTGGAGTGGAGAGACCAGTTCAGAGCTCTCAGGGCATTTAGATGACAACTCGAGGAAGGGCAGGAGAAGAGGGTGGATTTGGGGGTTACTTACGAGGTACAGATGAGAGGACTGTGTGACTTTCTGGTGGAGGGGTGGGAGAGGGGAGAGGGTGTTTCATGAAGGATGCTGGCAGGAAGCTGATGGTGCCCTCAAAGTGGGTTATGGAGGAGGGTGTAACAAAGGGGCTGCTTACAAGTCCAGGCAGGATAAAGGAAGCAAGCGAGGGGTGGTGCTACCCCCGGGCTAGGCACATCTGGGAGCCATCGCCACCCCCAGCCCTACGGCAGAGGGAGGCCAGGGTCCCTGGAATTGGGCAGGGCAGCTGAGGGGGAGGGTGCCTGATGGGAGCTGAGGCTCAGAGGAACCAGCCTGCCTGTAACCTGGCAGAGAGAGAGCCTGGGGAGCAAATACCCCAACCTCACTCCTGCCTCTCCCAACTGCCATTGCAGATGGTACCTCCCACTGGCTAAACCCACCTGGAAGCCAGAGGGCAAGTTCAGAGCAGGATAGAGGAGGGTGGGAGGGGGCCCAGCGAGCAGAGTGTGGGGTCTAGGTTGATGTCCAGGCTCCTGGCTTGGGTGCCTGATCGATGGATATGCCCCTTGGAGACGGGGAACACAGAAGGAGGAGCAGGTTTTTAGGAGGATGCAGAGTTCCATTTATGGTCTATTTCAGCCAGCCTAGGCTGCTTGCATGACAAAAAGCCCCAAATATGTTGGGGGTGGGGTGGAATATTGGGTTGGAGCTTAGATCCCAAATGGTCTAGCTTCCTGTGATGGTCCCCCTGGCACCCTTTGAGGTCACCCACCTTCCCCCCTACCTGCCTGGAGCTCTGCCCAGGCACATAGGCTCCTGCCTGAATGTGGAGGGTGGACCCTGGAGGACTTTTGTTGGGGGGCACACACCAGGGGTGTTGGGCCTCCTGCAGTTCTGCAGGGTCACCAAGACGGCTGCTGGGTGACCCGTGGGATCTGTGGGCGTGGCCAGACCCTAGGAAGGCAGCCTGGGGATCTAGGGCCTTGGGGCTGGGTTAAGCTTGGTGGAGGGGGAAGGGGGTTACCCAAAGCTTGCTCAGACCAGCCTCGGGCTGGGAGGTCTCGGGCCACCCTATTGTCCCCAGGTAGGGGGAGATCTTTAAAGAGGGTTTGGTTTTTTGTGGAGGGGTCAGCTGTGGGAGACGTGTGGTGGCGGGGGGCATCATCCCACCAGCCTGCAGGGGACTGGAGATCCTCCAGGATGGCAGCCAAATCCTCATAGGAATGAAGACCCCGGAACAGCGCAAACAGGGTGTTTGCAGGGAAAATGAGGCACCCATTGGCACTATCAGCAAATTCCATCCACAGGATTCTATAATCAGATTAGCTCCCAGGAGGGATGAGAAGATGGGGTGGGGAGAGAAAGTGGGCGAGGAAAAGGCCTCCACTCTGAGCTCTCCTATTCCCACCCGGCACTGTTCTAAATGTTTCACCATCTAATTGCCCTCCTCGCTGTTCATATGGGGAAGCTGAGACCCAGAGAGGGAAAAGGACTTGTCGGGGTCCACAGTGTCAGGGATAAGTCACGCCCCAATCCTGCCCTTCCTCTGCAGTGTGCTGTTTCCCTGTCCCCTTTGGTGACAGTTTCATCTGCCCCCACAGGAATGGTACATAATTTGCAGGACCCAGTGCAAAATAAAAATGTCGGGCCCCTCATTCGAACATTATTAAGAATTTCAAGATGATGGTGACTGCAGAGCTTGAAAGCCCTCTGATTGCAGTTTCCTGCTGATGGAAGTTCACAATACTACTCATGAATTTTTTTTTCTAGAAAATGAGCATGAATACGATAAAGTCTCTAGATCTAACCACCAATTTACAGGAAATACAGGGGACAGAGGAACATGTTAAATAATGTCACTGGTAAGCAAATAAGAAAAATCCAGATGGTGAAAAAAAATAGAGGCGAGAACCTTTAGATCAAGAGACTTACATACATCTCAGGATCTAATGCACTTTGTGGACCTTATTGGGATCTTCCTTCAAACCAACTGTTAAACAAAATCATGAGATGATTAGAATTGGATATTTGACAATATTAAGTGTTTCTGTTTAATATTTTAGGTGTTATAATAATATTACACCTAAATAAATAAATATAACTCTGTCTTCCCTAGTTTGCTCAGGCTGCCACAACAAAGTCCTACAGACTGGTTGGTTTAAACAAACAGAATTTTATTTTCTCACAGTCCTGGAGGCTGGAAGTTCAAGATCAAGGTGTCGACAGGATTGGTTTCTTATGAGGACCCTCCTTGGTTTGTAGCTGGCCCTTTTTCCCCTGTGTCTTCATATCTTCTTCCCTTTCTATGTGTCTGTGTCCTAATCTCCTCTTCATATAAGGACACCAGTCCTTTTGGATCAGAGTCACTCTAATAAACTCATGTTAATGTAATTACCTCTTTAAAGACCCTATTGCCAATACAGTCCATATTCTGAGGTACTGGGAGTTAGGACTTCAACATATGAATTTTCAGGGGAACTAGTTCAACCCATAACAGTTGTGATTATGTTTTTTTAAGAATCCGTATCTTTTAATATTTTATTCTGAAATGTTAATGCATTAAATGATATGCTATCTAGGGGTTGCTTTTAAATAGTCCAGTTTGTGGGGGAGGGTTGCAGTGGAAGTAAAAATGAAACAAATTTGGCCATGAGCAGATAATTGTTGAAGTTTAAAGACAGGTACGTGGGGTGAATTATTCTATTCTCTTTACTTGTATACAGATTTGAAATTGTCTACAATAAAGTGTTTTTTTTTAAAAATGCTAACCTTCAGTGGCTTTCCATCATTTACGGAGTAACCTCCAAGTTCCTAGCCTGGGACTCTTTCATTCCACCTGTCTGCTTCCTAACCGCTTTTCAGCCTACAGCTTCCACCAAACTCCCTGCAGTTCCCCAGACATAGCAGGCCGGCCCTCATCTCTCCACCTTAGCTCCTGTTCTTGCCTTCACTTATCATGCACTTCCCCTGCTTTTCTTCTCCTCCTCCAGGGTTCCCACCTCCAAGAAGTCTTCCCTGATCTCCAGGCTGGGAAGGTTACCTCCTTTGTGATTCCTCACCCCCATGTTCCCTGGTGCCAATCGACTTATGCAGTCACCATCAGCTTCTTTCCTCCCTCTTCTCCTTCTCTACTCCCTGACCCCCAAACATTCCCCACCGCCATCCACATGCATGCGCGTGCTCCTACCCCGCAACACACACAAACGCGCACGCACGCACGAACACACACGCACATGCGTGCCCACACACACGCCTGTAAGCCTGTGAACTACTTGAGGACTGTGACTCACCTGATCAGGTTTCTGGGTCCCAGTGAGGTGAGCATGTGGCCAAGGGGAGCAGGGATGACTGGGAGATGCAGGCCTTCATGTGGTGGTTGTCACCTTGTGATAACACAAGAAGGTTTCACTGCAGCCCATGGGCAGCCACTGAGGGCAGGGGTGACTTTTAAGGAGAGCTGGTGTACACAAGGGGGAAGAGGTTGCTCCCTGCCTCTTCCCCAGGGAGATTCTGGCCTGGTGTCGGGACCTGGTATCACTGGAACCCTGGCTTTCAGGAGCTGCTTCTCATGGACAAGTGTTGAGAGGTTCCTAAGCCCCTCCTTTGCTCCTTGGGACCCTCTCCCAGCTTGATACCCCCTTGCACAGATGAGGAAACTGAGGCTTAGCAAAGAAGTCACCTGCCCACTTTCTAGCTGTGTGCCCTTGGGGCCTTAGCCTCTCTGAGCTTGGATGTCACCCTAAATAGTCAAGATGTGTGACATGTGCCTGCTCACGATGACTGTTCCTCTCCCCGGACAGAATTGAAAGACCCATCGTAGATCAATATTCCCAGCCTGCCAATCCCTTTATTAGTTACATAGCATGGGGTAAGTCCCTTCCCACTGCCAGTCTCAGTGTTCCCATCTGCCAAATGGGCATGCCTTGGGGTTTGCTGGTCACTGTCTCCCTCATTGTCCTGGGGCCGGGGCAGTATGAGGCACCCAAGCAAGAGATAACAGATCCAAGGGCTTCTGGGTCCGCTCCCACCTGAAACAGTGGGGCTGCCTGCTGGAAGTGAGATTTCTGCGGACCCAAGTGTCCTAGTCAGAAGAAATGTGCTCATCACTTACAAATACCCACAGGCCTGGGGTATGGGGTAGACCCCTCAGGAAGCTCACAGACTAGAGATGATGCACCCCACCCCATACCAATGAGGGATACCCAGTGGCTACAGTCTCAGAAGAGCCCCTGACCCACCTGGAACTGAAGAAGGCTGGGACCTACCAATGATGAGTGATGGAAGGGGGCGATTCACCAGGTAGAGGGAGAGGAGTAACAGCACCAGGGAGCACTGAGCAGGGCTGGGTCAGGGCGGGCTTCCTGCAATCTGTGCACTCATTTTGTGCTATTAGTGGTCATCGATGAACATTGACTAGAGCCATCAGTTCATTAAGGTTTGCAAAATGAAGATATTCTGATTCTATTATCCCATTATCATCTTTCAGCTAGACTATTTCTCCAAAGAGAAACTTCCCTTTATTAAACATTAGGTTACCATTAGAAACAGTCACTGCAGGTGACTAAGCAGGTGTGTGATAGGGTCAAATTTGCCTTTTCTGAAAGAAAATGTTAAAAGGCCAAATAGCAGAGAATAAACAAAGGACATTGTTAAAGCGTTATTCTCTAAAACCACCATACTCTAAAGGTTTTACAGAGGCTTCTTCTAAGCCTTTAAGGGACAGATAAGTTCTATTGAAGCACACTGTTCCAGAGCAGAGAGGAAGGAAAGCTTCCCATTATTACCATGAAGACTGTTTTAACACGGATAACAAAACACAACAAAGCGCAACATAGAAGCAATAAATCAATCTCACATAAATATTGGGGGAGTGACTATCCTAAGTAAAATAATAATTATAGGAATTGTGATGGTTAATTTTATGTGTCAACTTGATTGGGCCACGGGGTGTCCAGATATTTGGTCAAATATTATTCTGGGTGTTTCTGGATGAGACTAACATTTGAATTGGTGGACTGAGTAAAGCAGATTGTCCTCCTTAATGTGGGTAGGTCTCATCCAATCTGTTGAGAGCCTGAGCAGAACAAAAGGCTGAGGAAGGGGGAATTCTTTTTCTCTGCCTGACTGTCTTCCATTTAGGACACTGACCTCCTGCCTTCAGATTTGGACTAGAACTGGAACTTAAACTATCAGCTCTCCTATTCTCAGACCTTCAGACTCAGACTAGAACTACATCATCTGCTGTCCTGGTTCTGGACTTCTCTGCTTCCATAACTGCATGGGCCAATTCCTTATAATAAATCTCTCCCTATCTATATATATATACATACATATATATATATATATATATATATACACATACATATATATATATGTATATACATACATACATATATATACACACACACAGACATGCACACATATCCCATTTGTTCTGTTTCTCTGGAGAACCCTGACTAATCAGAAATATCATTCAGTATCCAGAAGCACATTAATAGCACACATCTGTAACTAATCTTTGCATGGTTCAGTTTTAGAAAACCTAGTAATTTAGAAAACCTAGTAATGTATATTAATATAAATAATGTAATATTATAAAATGTCATCATTAATAGATCAAAAGAGGAAGAAAATTGTTATCTTCTGTATAGATGCTAAAAGGGCATTTGATAAAGTTCAAGATTAATTCCTGATTTTTAAAAACTTCTTGATAAAATTGGAATAGATGGATACTTCCTTAATGAGATCACGTATATCAAGGCAAAATCCATCAGCATGTGTAATGGTGAACAACTTGAAGCCTTCCCAATAAATTCATGAGCAAGGCAAAGATGTCCCCTCTACCAGACTTAACATTACTCTAGAGATATTAGCCACTAAAATTTCACAAGAAATGAGGAGCATAAATATTGGAAAGAAAGAGACAAAAGTATTGTTATTGGTATATGATATGATTATACACTTGAAAAGCCCAATAAAATAGAATAATTATTACAAATAATATAACTTGGTAAGATAACTGGGTACAAAATTAAAACATAAAAATTAATAACTTTCTATACATGTACAGTGAGTTATAGAAGATACTTAAAGGAAAAATCCCATCTATGAAAATAGCAAAGAAGACAAAGTACAGAAGATAAAATGTCTAGCAACACATTTAATAAGAAAAATGCAAGATATACATGAAAAAAATTTAAATGCTACTGGAAACCTAAAACAAAACAGGAATAAATGGAAGGGATAATTTGTTCTGTGTAGGAAGATAGTAAAAAGAAATCAGTTTTCCCTATATTATTATATACATTTAGAATGTTTCCAATAAAAATAAAAATAGGGTTCTTAGGAGTGTATATTAATTAGAGTAGGCTAATTGCTTTAACAAACAAACCCTGAGTATATAATGGCTAGAACATGATGGATGTTTATTTCTAACTTACATAAATCCCAAAATGGATGTTCCTGATTTGTGGGCATCTATGTGTGTGTCTTTCTCAATCAGAATTCTTTAATCTTTGGCTCTGCTATTTTCAACACATGGTTTCCAAGGTGACTATGCTCATCTGCCTGAAGCTGGCAGAGGAATATGAATGATTAAGCATGGCAGGTTTTCATGAGCCAGTCTGAGAAGTAATACACATCACTTCTACTTGCATTCCATTGGCTAGAACTCTATCACATAACTATATTTAATTACAAGAGGCTATGCTATGTTGTCCGAGTGCTCAGGAAATAGAGGAACTGAGTTTAAAGCACTCTTTGTCATGGGAAAATTGACAGATTCTTAAGTTCACGTGAAAAATGTACATGGGGGGGCTTCCCTGGTGGCGCAGTAGTTGAGAGTCCGCCTGCCAATGCAGGGGACACGGGTTCGTGCCCCCATCCGGGAAGATCCCACATGCCATGGAGTGGCTGGGCCCGTGAGCCGTGGCCTGTAAGCCTGCGCGTCCGGAGCCTGTGCTCCACAACAGGAGAGGCCACAACAGTGAGAGGCCCGCGTACCACAAAAAAAAAAAAAAAAAAAAATGTACATGGGGAACATTATAAACAATTTTATGCAAAATTTGACAACTTAGATGCAGTGGACAACATCCCTAAAAATGCAACTCTAGCAAAACTGACAAAAGAAGTTATAGAGAACCTAAATAGCCCCATATCTATTTTAAAAATGGAATTTGTAATAAAAATCCCTCCCACAAAGAAAACTCCAGGCCCAGATGGGCTTCACTGGTAAGTTTTCTCAAACACTTAAGGAAGAAATAATAGTGATTCTACACAAGTTCTTTCAGGAAATAGTGTTTTTAAAAATCAGCAATGAGGGACTTCCCTGGTGGCGCAATGGTTAAGACTCTACGCTCCCAATGCAGGGGGCCCAGGTTGGATCCCTGGTCAGGGAGCTAGATCCCACACGCATGCTGCAACTGGGATTTTGCATGCCACAACTAAGGAGCATGCAAACCGCAACTAAGGAGCCTGCCTCCCACAACTAAGACCTGGCACAACCAAATAAGTAAATAAATATTTTTAAAAATCAGCAATGAATGTTGAATTTTATTATCTATGGAGAAAAATAATATGAGCACTTCCCAACTTGATTTAATTTCAGTTTTCTTAAATTTACCAAGGCCTGGGTGGTCCAGTGGTTAAGACTGGTGGTCCAGTGGTTAAGACTCCACGCTCCCAATGCAGGGTGCCGCGTTCAATCCCTGGTCAAGGAACTAGATCCTGCATGCATGCCACAGCTAAGAGTTTGCATGTTGCAACTAAAAATCCTGTACGTAGCAATGAAGATCCCACATGCTGCAACTGAGACCCGGTGCAGCCAAATAAATAATAATTTTTTAAAAAAAATACTAGATAACGTCAATTAAATTTTTAAAAAATGTACCAAGGTTTGCTTTGTGGCCCAGCATGTGATCTATCCTGGAAAATGTTCCACGTGCACTTGAAGAAAACGTGTATTCTGCTGCCTCTGGGATGGTAGGGGTGGAAGTTGGCTGGGAAGGTGCATGAAGAAATCTCTGGGATGATGGAAATGTTCTGTCTTCTCTTGAGTGGTAGTTATACATTGTATGCAACTGCCAACATTTAGTGAACTGAACACATAAGATCTGTGTACTTTATTATATGTAAGTGATATCACAAAAAACACAAAAAGAATAGCTGGGTAGATGATAAAAAAAGAATGCAAAATTAGACACAAACACATATTAGGCTTTAATTTGATACAGGTGTTGTTTCAAGTGAGTGTGTAAAAATGGATTATTCAACAAATGATACTGAAATAACTGGAAAAAAGTAGTTTGGAACCACATATTACTGTTCACACCAACATTAATTTTGGATGGATCAAAGATTTAAAGGTAAATAAATGAAACCATGAAAGTACTGAAGCAAACATTGATGATTCTTTTGTGGTTCTGAGTTCGAGAAAGGGAAAGACTTTCTCAAAGTGATTCAAACTAGAAGCCACAGAAGAAAATATGAATATGACCACTAAAATTGAACATGTCTGATTTGAAAAAAAAACACAAACAAAATTTAAAGAAAATGAATAAACTATCATGTAAACATGAGAGACCACATGTCAATTTTTTTAAAGATCAAAAATCTGAAAGAAAAATGGTCACAGGACATGGACAGATGGTTCACAGAAAGTGTATACAAATGGCTTCTAAACATATGAAAAGATGTCCATGCTCAGTTACAGTAAGAGAAATGTCAACAAAATCTACATCAAGTTACCACTTCCCCCTAATAGATGGCATAGACCAAAATTTTTGATAATGTGCTGTGTTGGTGACAGTGTAGGGCAGCAAGCTCTCTCATGCATTGTTGATGGGAGTAAAAATTGTTACAATTCTTGAGAAGACAATCTAGAGATATCTATCAAATATAAAACTGCATATACCCTGTGACCCAGACATTCTTCTAGGAATGAATTCAACAGACACACTTCCACATGTCCAGAAAGATGAATGATGGAGATAACCAGTGCAGCCTTGTTCACAGTGGCAAATAATGACCATCAAGAGGAGGCTGGTTAAATAAATGACCGTGTCTGGATGTAATGGGATTCCATGACACTGCATGAAGTAGATTAATGTGGTCCCTCAGAACATGGACTCTAGAGCCACAATGCCTGAGTCCTAACCCCAGCTTTCCCACTTACTGGCTGGGGGACTGACCTTGAGCCAGTTACCTAACCTAACCTCTCCGTACCTCAGTTTTCTAATCTCTAAAATGGGATAAGTAGCAGTAATAATAATGTCACCTACCTCAAAATATGCTGAAGAGTAAATGAGTAAAACTGGTCTTACGGCATTTAGACCAGGGTGTGGCACGTGGTAAGTACCAGGTACGGATAGACTAGAATTATTACTGATCTGAAACCATCTCCAGAATATATTAAGTACAAAAAACCAAAATGCGGTTCCAGTGGTATAAAACCAGGGTGTGCAGCATAGTTCTACATATTTATGCTTGCATATGTATAAAATATCTCTAGAAGGAGGCACGAGAAACTAGAGATTGCATCTGGGGAGTGATTGGGGTGGGAGAGAGTTCTCGATGAATAACTTGTATACTTTTAAATGTATTTTTTACAAAGTATGTGTATTATCTATTCCCAAATTTTAAAATAAAAAATATATATTTTGAAAAGAAAATCCATTGAAGTGATGTAACTCTCTGTGTCCTGATTACGGTGGTGGTTACACAAATCTATACGTGTGTTAAAATTCATAGAACTGTACATAAAAAGATAAAAGTAAATTTTTCTGTGTGATGATTAAAAAATAAAAATTGAAAAAAAATGTCCCTTTGGCTCTAATGCATAATACAGAGCAAGCCTGGTCCTCCAGGAGGCCAGTGAGGAACTGATTGCATTTTAGGAGAAAAGAAATTCTTAGAACCTGGGGAAGGAGCATCAGCGGTGGGGACAGAGAGGAAAGAATTCAGAAGTGTAGAGGAAAAAGGCTTGTGCTCCATTCTTTTTTTTTTTTTTTTTTTTAATTTATTTATTTTTGGCTGTGTTGGGTCTTCGTTTCTGTGCAAGGGCTTTCTCTAGTTGGGGCAAGCGGGGGCCACTCTTCATCGCAGTGCGCGGGCCTCCCACTGTCGCGGCCTCTCTTGTGGAGCACACGCTTCAGACGTGCAGGCTCAGTAGTTGTGGCTCACGGGCCTAGTTGCTCTGCGGCATGTGAGATCTTCCCAGACCAGGGCTCGAACCTGTGTCCCCTGCATTGGCAGGCAGATTCTCAACCACTGAGCCACCAGGGAAGCCCTGTGCTCCATTCTTTTATGGAATACACCCCGACTTAGCACACACTGTTTGCTGGGCACTGTGCGCTTTCTCCTCATGACAATCCCAGAGGATGATGGTTATCTTTTGTCATCCCAATTTTCCAGATGAGGTAAAAGTGATTTGCCCAAGGTATAAGTGGCAGAGCCTTTGAACCAGGTCTGACTCCAAAACAGGTTCTTTTTGAAACTGCACTCCTTCTCAGATGGGACTTGAACCCAGCTGCACCTCAGATTGGGACTTGAACCCACAATCCCTGATTTAGCAGGGGACATGAACCCACTGTCTTTTAATTGAAACCATTCACCTGGTGTCAGGACTTACTGAAGCTCAGGTTCTTTTGTCTCATGGCAGAAAGAATTCAGTGTGAGGCGAAGAGATGGGCAAAGAGTGGGTTTATTAGCAAAGGATGCTAGTGAGAGATACAAGCGAGCTGGCAAAGGAGTGCAGCCCCGAGAACAAGGAGGGGTACATTTTTATAATCAAAGAAAAAATGGAGAGGGGAGAAGACCACCTTCTTCCTCGTTCTTGGGCAGATGTCAACACTCACATCATTATCTCCTCTTTTGACCCTGCATGGTCTAAACGGGACTGTCATGGCACTATTTCAATAATATGTATTTTAGCAAAAGTGTTGCAACATGTACTAAAGTATGGTCATTTATCTCAGGTTTAGGTATAATGTTCCCTTTCCCCTACTTTTTTTTACCTTTCACCTATATTCCTGTTTTGGCTACATGCAGAAATGCTACTCTTCAAGGACTGTTACCTCTCTGACTTCATGTAACAAGATTCAGACCCCATATCTATTGTCTTGTGTTTTAACTATTAGGGTTTGTGGCTTGAGTGTGCCTGGTGTTTGGATGCACCTGGTCTTCCTACAAGGTAGTGTAGATTGTTGCTAGGTTACTGGATTCTTTTCTTGAGTGGTCATTAGCTTACAACAGTCTCTCAAACTACCTTAATATTCCCTTTCTGTCTTTAATCCCCTAGTGGGATTTCTAAACTAATTATTTAATTATCCTGCTCTATCCCTATCATTTTCAGCTCAAAAGACTTCTTTTCCCTAGTAAACTAGATCTGGGAAAGTCTGGGAAGGCTTCACGGAGGAGGTGACATTTGAACTGGGGCCTTGAAGTTTATCCAGGATTCTATCCTGCACAATTTCAAGTGCTGCCATTCACAAGGTAGTCTCGGGCTCCCCCTGCAGTTGTGCAGGGCAACTCTGAGTTCTTCACACAGAAATGGAGAAGGTGCACCAGTTAGACTTGGCTGTCTAACAAATCACCTCCCAAATTCAGCAGCTGATTTAAAACAATAAGCATTTACAGGTCAGCTGGCTAGTTCTGATCTCAAGCAGGCTTATTCCTGTACCTGCTACTGAGTCAGCTGTAGGGTGATCGACCATCCTGGTTTGCCTGGGACTGTCCCAGTTATAGCACTAAAGGACCCGCCTCCCCGGTGACCCCTCAATCCTGGACAAACTGAAACAGCTGGTCACCCTAGTTGACTGGGGCTGTTGGGTCTAGGTGGGCCTGGGTGAGGATGGCTGGCGCCTCTCTATGTGGTGTCTTTCATCCTCCAGTGGGCTAGCCCAGGTTGTTCTCATGGCAGCAATGACAGGAGTCCAAGAGAGCAAGTAGACACGTGCAAGTCCTGTTAAAGCCAAAGCTCAGAACTGGCACATCGTCACTTCTGCCACATTCTGTTGATCAAAGCAAGTCTTAAGACCAGGGGTAGGAAAATAGCCTCCCCCTCTTTATGAGAGAGGCACATTGCCAGGGGCATGGATATGGGAACAAGTGTGGGAAATGGGCCAATTTCATAATCAATCTGTCACATAAGGGAAGTCCTGACTCAGATGTAGCAATAAGCCTGGCTGACCTGTAAATGGTTATTGTTTGAAACCAGCTACTGAATTTAGGAGGCGGTTTGTTACACAGCAAAATCTAACTGATATACTCCCAACTCATGGGGTATATTTGGGGAAGGGCAGGAAGTTCAGTGTGGCTAGAGCATAGTGGGCTGTCAGAAGATGGGAGAGAGATAAGAATGGCTGGGTCTGTGTGTTTTCTCATCTCCTGGACTGGCAAATGAGGACAACAGGAGAGGGACCATGATTCCTTTATACAGATGAGAAAGTCTGGGGCCCAGATGGGGCAAGCACACACCCAAGGCCACACAGCATGGGTAGGGACTGGAACCAGGACTTTCCCTGCTGGGCCAAGGGAGGCCATGGGAGGAAGGGGGGCTTGATGGTGCTTTTTTTTTTTTTTTTTTTTTGCGGTACGCGGGCCCCTCACTACCGTGGCCCCTCCCGCCGCGGAGCACAGGCTCCAGACGCGCAGGCCCAGCGGCCATGGCCCACAGGCCCAGCCGCTCCGCGGCATGTGGGATCCCCCCGGGCCGGGGCGCGAACCCGTGTCCCCCGCATCGGCAGGCGGACCCCCAACCACTGCGCCACCAGGGAAGCCCCGATGGTGCTTTTGTAATCTCTTACTTAAGACCAAGAGGCCATCAAGTATTCGTAAAAGAATGGGGAGGGGTGGCTTGATGGAGATGGGTGGGTGTTGAAATCACCCAAACCCACTGGCACCTATACTTCTGCAGGACTGTGCTTATTTATTCCCTCAATTTGAATGACTGGATTTTTCCCCTCCAGATATTCCCTGGGGCTCCCTCTCTATCAGTAGTAGCAAATGGATTTACAGGTGTTTAATTAGGCTGGAAAATTATAGACAGCCGGAAGCCTTGACCATGATTCTCCCACCTCCTGGGGAGGCGTCCCTAGGCCAGGAGATCAGCCCAGTTCCGGTGAAAGGACCTTCCTGCTGATGAACCGGCCAACCAGGTCCCTGTAAATCCACTGACCTGCCACTAACTTATTGTGTGTCTTTGGAAGAGCTGCTCTTCTCTATGGGCCTCGGGCTCCTGGTCTGTACCATGAAGAAGGGGACAAGGGGAGACACAGTGTGGGGGGATTTGAGAAAGCAAGGAGACCTGGAGGTGGCAGGGACAACCATGAGCTGTGCAGAGGACATTACGGGCCCCAGAGTGGCTGTGAGGAGCGGGGTGGCCCGTGGAGTAGGGAGGAGATGGGAGAGGCTCTGTCCTCTCTTGGAAAGGGTAGATGATATTCCTCTTTGACCAGCAAGCCCACTGTGTGCCCAATTGCACGTAGTCTGCACGGACTCACTTCAGCTTCTCTGCACTCCTGGAGTGGGTGTTTGCTACCGTGATAGACAGACGGGGGAAGCAACTGCCCTGTATCACACAGTAGGTGTGAAGCACACGCAGTCTGACTCGGATTCCTGGCTTTCTCCGCAAATCTGCTGAATGTCTGCAGCCACCCTCCCACCTCCACGTGCCCGGGATTAAACCAGATGTGCTCCACTGGCCCTGCAGACACACCCTCTGCCTTGCCCTCTGTTCCACCAACTGCATCACATGAGCCCCCTCGCCTCCGACTTCCGGTTCCTTCAGCCCCCGGCAAGCAGCAGCAGGAGCTCGGAGGGTGGAGGGTGGAGGTGAGGGAGACTGGGGATTTGTTCCCCAGGCCCCTCCCTGCCGGGCCAGGCTGCATCCTCTGTCAGGTGGCACCCCCCAGAGCCTCAGCCCTCAGGGTCCTGAGCAGGGCTGCCTTCACAGCCATACAGGCGCTGACTGCTGCCCACTCTTGCTGGGCTCAGGGTGTTTCACCACCCCTAAACCTGTCACTGGACTCATTTCCATCCTGACTCTGAGAAGGACCCTGGCAGACACCCCCGCAAGGCTGTTCCTGCCCCCAAAGTGCCCTGTGCTCTGTCACCCATAATTCCTCCTTTCCCCTCTCCCTGCCCCACAAGGCCTTCCCCTGTGGACACAGGGTTGGGAGGAAAACAGACCGATCAAGCTGGTTCCCAGCAAAGAAGTGTTTCCCACCCATCGGTCCCTGCAAATCTCCAAAGCCAGTCTTTAATATTTCACTTTAATCAACTCTCTTTTCTGTAAAAACTTAAAAAAAAATTGAATCTGAGTTTTTAGAATAAATTTTTAATTTTAGAACAGTTTTAGATTTATAGGAATATTGTGAAGGTAGTTCAGAGACCGACCAACTCTCCTAAACTTTATTTTAAAAGGAAACTTTTCATTATTCCTGCAAATGAAACCAGCATGATGTGCCTCAGACTTTAATCTTAAAAATGAACAATGAAAACAAAACAATGTTATTAAATTTTTTAAATTAAAATAAAAAATTAACAGCCCAATAGAAGTATTAATAAATCTGATTGATTTATATAATGCATTTTGCATACAGAATTGGCTGGGATCTGTGCGTGTGTGTCATGAAGCGCTCCCCAGTGCAGGGCCATCACCAGGCACCAGGCTGTTTTCCACCATGACCCACGTCAGTGCCCTGCCAAGAGTCCTCTGAGGAATGGACCAGCTATAGCACAGCCAGCGTTTATGGAGTCCTGCCTCTGGTGGGGCACTGTTCCGATGCCTTACATCTATTAACTTGTCAGAGCCTCAGAATAACCTGATGAGGTACCAGGTACTATTATTACCTCAATTTTTAGAGGGAGACACTGAAGCAGGTTAAGGAACTTGTTCAAGGCCACAGGCCAGAGCCACACGGGGGTAGTCAGGCTCCCAAGTCTGCATGTGGCTGTGCTCTATTACTGAGAGCAGAGAAAACAGGCATTTTCCCCATCCCACTGCAGCCTCCCCGGACCACGGCAGCAGCATCAAACTCACCTCTGTTCTCTCCTACCTGTCCATTCTTCGCTCTGCAGCCGTGCGCTCTCAAACACGTGGAGCTCTGTGTAATAGAGCTGCCCTTTCAGACCTGCCCTTGCTCAGCATTGCACAGTGACATCCACCATTCTTCAGTTTTATTCTCCCCCAACCAACTTTGTACTCTGAAATTCCTCTATTACATAGAAGAGGTGAAAGACTAGAAAATGAACACCCTATATCCTTATCCAAAATTCAACAATCGCTAACATTCTCTGTCTACCTGTGTGTATTCTTCTATTTTGAATTGAAACAAAGCCTTTCTTCATGTGTCCTTGGCAATAATACCAGGTTTGATGTGCTTGTTATTTTTTTCTAAATACACTTGAAAATAAATACATTACTGTGAAAAGAAGATATTTGGCCATGTACCTCCTAAAATCACCCTGTGCATCCTTCCTGATATGACCGCCACACACTGGGGAAATCAGTTCCTAATGTGGGATGGATCTCCGTGGACCTCCATGGTTGTTTTCAGCAAGGATGCCACCTAAACTCACCAGTTCCCTCTGGTGGCAGGGCTGGGAGCTGTGTAGGGAGATTCTGTGGGGTATAGGTGGGGAAGGCAGGGGCATCCTGGGGGTCTTCCACCTAGGCTGGGAAGGGAAGTAGGACAGTGCAGTCATGGCTTTGCACTGGCTGTTCCCTGTACTCTTCCTGTGTATTTGGAGGCACCCTCCCTTCCTTTAAGTGGGTGTCTGCTCAGATGTCCCTCTCAGAGAGGCGTTGCTAACCACCTAGCTACAGTTCCCCCACCCCGCTCAACCTGCTTAATTTTTCTTCAGACAAACACTTCAGACCACGACACTGTTTTCTACACTAGTCTGTCGGCTCCATAAGGGCAGGGGCACAGCGCTCTTTACTCAGCACTACACTCCCATGCCTGGCACAGAGACTGACACTAGCACGTGCTAAATAAATGAGGGTTGAATGAGCAGATGAATGAATAAATCCGTGGCCTGGGGTTCAGATTCGGACTCTAGACCTGGTGCTGTCACTAGGGGAAATCCAGCCTCCGCTTGCATGCCCTCAGTGATGGGGATCTCAGTCCCTACATTCCTGAAAGATGACCACATTCGAAGAGTTACTTTCTAGGTTTTTCCCACAGATACGATTTTTTATGTTTTCCCCAAAGCTGAGACTTATGTTTATTTCAAACAGTAATGTAACTTCCCGAGGAAATGAGAGGGAGTTCGTGCCTGCCAGGGACTCAGGGAGGGCAAGGACCCTCTGCTTTCTTCTCACTCCCATTTACGCATATTTCTGAGTAAGAGCCCAGTTTCCCATCAGGCTCTGGGTCTATGGGGTCCGCACTGCCCCCACACTTCCCTACTGGTGGAAAGATGGGAACATCATCCTCTCACCTGAGAAGACTTGTTGACAAAATCCTGAACTGGATGAGGCAATGGAAAGTGCTCCAGCTGAGACGCAGCAGGCCTGGGTTCTCTGCCACAGAATCACTGTGTAACCATGAGCCTTACCTTCCATACCTGTAAAATGGGGACAGTGAGTTTGCTCTGAGCCCAGGGATAAGAAACTATACTAGGTCAGATTTCCAAGCCCCAGGGGTCTTCTGCAAATAGCAACGGAACCACCCCATCCCCAGAGGCTCCGGGCACAAATCAGCAGCAGAGAAACACCACGGGGCCCACTTTACCTGAGCACAGGCAGAATTGTAGCAGAAGAACAAGGTAAGTGGCTCCCGTGGCGGCCTGATTCTGAGCTGTTGGCGTGATGTGTGGGACAAATTAAGTTCATAAAATAAAGTCAGAGTGGGCTGTGGCAACTTGGCCACAAACTGTGCTCCTTGGCCACCTTGGCTGGGGACCTGGCACGGTTGCCCCTTGGAAGGCCCAGCCCGTTGTCCACCATGTCCACCTGCCCTCCCCACAGGCCACACTGAGTCTGGGCACCAGGCATTTGCTCAGGCCGTGTTCCTGCCTGATGTGCTCTCCCTGACTGGCTCAGCCCCACAGTTCCTGATCCAGAGAACAGGGTCTGGTAGGAGTTGAGGTGCTCCTGGGAGTGAAGTACCTGGGCCAGTAGTCGAGGTTCAAGGCCCAGTTTTAGGGTGAGGGCTGTCCCCTGCCTGGCATCCAATGGGTTAGGAGTGAATCAACTCCCAGGTTCCATCAGGAATCCCTCCTATTGGGATTCTCACACCCTGTGTACTAACCTCCCATGCTTCAAGGTCAGCATCAGGATGCCTCCTCCAGGAAGCCCTGCTGGAATGGCTCAGATTCAGCCCCCTAACTCCCAGGCACATAAGCTTCTCCCAAGGTGGGAAGGTCCTGGGCTGGGCCCAGCAAGATCATCCCTGGCCACCCTGTGTAAGATGCCAGCATCCTCCTTGCCTTAACATTTCCAGTCCCCTTTCTCTGCTTTAACCTTTGAGCATGGTCCTCATCTGATGCACTTTAAATTTGCTGATTTGTTAATTCTCTGGCTCTCGCACTAGCATGTAAGCTCTCTGAGGGGAGGGCCTTTGTTGTTTTTGTTTGCTTTCATATTTCTGTGCCTAAGCAGTGCCCGTGTGCAGTAGCCTCAAGTATTAGTTAAACAAAGAATGAATGAAAGAAAGGATGCACAGCACATGCAGAGACTCAGGGGTGTGAAAGGGTGTGGGAAGGAAGAAGGTGCCACCGAACGCAGGATTCCTAGAGTGTGGTCTCGAGGTGAGGTGGGAAAAGGTAGTAAGGCCCAAACTGAGAAGGGTCTTGAATGCCAGGCCAAAGGTTAGAGGGGGGTGGGAGCTACGGCAGGACGTTGGATGGGGGAGCAACAGTGTCACATCGGGGTTTAGAAAGACCCTTCTGGCTGGGTGGGAGGGAGGACTGTGGGGCAGAGAGGAGTGGGAGTGGAGAGAACAGTGAGGAGGCCATGGAAGTAGTCAGGCGAGAGAGGGCGGGCACCTGGGTGGGGGGTCATGGTGGGACCTGGAGGGCGAGCAGGAGGCCTGGGCTGGGCAGGGACTGACAGGCAGTGGGGAGCATCCTCTGGGACCGGCTCTGTCTGGCTAGCCTCGCCCCGCAGGGCTGCCCCACGAGGGGCAGGGAGCCAGGGGACCCAGTCTGGCCCTGCCTCTTGGGACTCCAGGGGTGCACGGTGCCTTCTGTTAATGGCAGGAAACTGCAGCCAGCATTGCCCACCTGGTGTCTGCCATGCGGGGTGTGGAACAGGGAAATTAAACCAGTGTGGGGAGCTCAGCTGACACCACGTACCTGGCTCCTGAGGCTTCGGCTGTGCAACCCTGTGGGAGAAGGGAACCGTCACTGGCTGAGCACCTACTCTGTGCCAGGCATGGGATGGGTGCTCTATATGCATTTGATCCTTACAGACAGCAAGGTGGGTACTGTTACCCCCATTTTACAGATAGGGAAACTGAGACCCAGAGAAGCTAAGTAATTTTGGGGATCACACAGTGGCAGAGCTCTTTCTACTCCACGATGCTGCCTTCTGAAAGGAAGCCAGGCAGAAGGCACACAGAAAAGGAATTTATGATCAACACGGCAGCCCAGCAATGGAGGGGTTGCTTAGGGAGGGGTAGGTGACCCGTCTTAAGATGTGCAATTAGAGATCAAGTGAATGCTTGGCGGTGACTGCGTGGAGGGGAGGGGAGGGCGAGCTGTCTTCTGGGTTCCCCTCTAGCTGGGCACCTCACGGGGTAGGAAGGCCTGAGCTGAGGGACAGCTTTGCCTCTGCCCCAGGCCCCCACAGATCCCCTTCCCAGGAGAAAATGCCCCCTTCCTCAGGCTAGACCTGATACTCTGCAGAGCCACGGACCTGCCACTTTTGCTTGCTCTCTATCACATAGCCCTGGAACCATCAACCCTGCAACACAGGCCCAGAGAGGAAATGGGGCTGGCCCAAGTCACAGTTATGCCCCTGGAGGATTGGACCAAACATGTTGTTCAGTGGTGTCCAAGGGCTCTGGCCACTGTCTAGTCGGCTGGGCCCAGCCCTGCCCTGGCCACCATGATCGTCCCAGCTGCTGGACACATGCCTGCTGGTCAGAGCTTCTCAGAAGAACCAGGAAGCTGGAATTGCTGTGACTCCCGGCCCTGTCCCCAGTATGGCCTTTGGGGACTGCATGCGCCTGCATAGGTGTGCAAGCTGGAAGTGTGGGTGGGGCCAGAGCATTTTATCTCTTAACATGGCTTGAGGGTTGGGCTGCCTGGGGTTCCATCCATTAAAGCAGCTTCTCTTTTAGTCCCAGGGGCATCTCTCAGGTGGCCAGTCCCCACTGGAGGGCTAATGACCTGAGTCCACTCCACCAATTCTACATGTTCCAGACCTGATGAAGGGGATGCAGTCTCAAGAGTCCTGGGTCTGAATCCCAGCTCTCCCCTCAGCTGTGTGACCTTGGGCAGGTTCCCTCACATCTCTGGGCCTCAATTTCCCAGAGGGTTCAAACATTCCAAGGGCAGGACACAGCCTGTACTGTAGTTTGTTTGTTTGTTTGTTTGTTTGAATCAAATTGGTTGCCAACATTTAAAACATAAAAGATCAGGAAATTTCACACAAAAAAATCTAGATTTTCAGGTTTCATTGAAAAATCAGAAGATCTGGGCTCACTGGGTTCCCACCCCCGTCAGGTAATAACCCACTAGAGTAAGTCACTTTCTCCAGTCCTCACAGGCCAGGCAGCCCCTGGAAGCTGGTGGGTTTTCTACCCCTGAGTCAAGCTGGGAGCCCCCAGCCTCTTGCCTCAGCAACCCCAGAGCTCCTGGCCCAGGCCTGGTCATTGTATATGTGCTGGGTTGATGAATGAATGAATAAATAGATGAGCACAGCAAAAATGATAGTAATCATGCCTGCTCCCTGCCCCCCACTTTCCCAGAGGAGCACAAGGAGGTCCTGGCATTTTATAAACCTTGAAGTCCCAGGAATAACAATAACAAATATGTAGGTAGCACTTACCAGGTGCCTAGCTCTGTCCAAGGCAATTTTCTTCCATTATCTCATTTGTCCCTCACCATGCCCCTGTGAGGTGGGACCTTCTCCATCCTGGGGAGGAGAGGGTAACAGGGAATAGTATGCCACTTACAGGGTTGGTGGGAGGATTAACTGAATTAATGAAGGTAAAGTGCCTGGAAAAGAGCCTGGCACACAGCAGGTGCTCAGTAAGCGCGGGCCATTGACACACAAGCCAGGTACTTTCACAGCAGTGATCTCGTGTGGTGGACAGATGAGCCCCCCCGAGCTGGGAGGGGTTGAGACTTGCCCAAGGTCACAGGGCAAGTGGCTTGGAGAGGATTCTCAGATGCGGAGACGCGTGACTTCCTGCAGCGGGGGCCGCTGCTATGGAGCGGGTCCTGAGGGGGCTGGGTCCAGGAGAGGGTCTCTGGGTAGAGAAGGTGGGAGGCAGGAGAGCAGAGGTCTGGAGCCTCAGCAACATAATTCCAGCCCTGGCTTGGCTTTGGCACTCTGGGCTTCCTCTCTCCCCTCCCAGGTTTGCAGCAGGTGTCTGGAGGCTGCCGACCTGCAGCCTGAACCCAGTGCCCTCCCTCCGGCTGACCCACCCACCCACCCTCTCGGCCCAGCTCCTCGCCCTCCAAATGGGGGAACCAAGGCCTGGGGACAGGCAGCCTGGCAGGGTGGAGGTGCCTGGGTTTCACTCCTCCCAGCCCTGCCACCTACCAGCTCTGTGACCCTCTGATTCTCCTTTCCTCATCTTTTATGACTCATCAAAAGTGTTTGCCTTGGGCTTCCCTGGTGGCGCAGTGGTCGGGAGTCCACCTGCTGATGCAGGGGACACGGGTTCGTGCCCCGGTCCGGGAGGATCCCACATGCCACAGAGCGGCTGGGCCCGTGAGCCATGGCCGCTGAGCCTGCACGTCCGGAGCCTGTGCTCTGCAAAGGGAGAGGCCACAACAGTGAGAGGGCGGAGTACCGCAAAAAAAAAAAAAAAAAAAAAAAGTGTTTGCCTTGAGCCAGGCACTGGGCTCAGAGCCTTGCATGCATCCTTCCACGTATTCCCGATGACAGACCCGTTTCATGGCTGGGAGGATGGAAGCTCAGTCTTTCCCCTAGTTGCACAGCTGGGAGTAGATTCAGAGTCAGGTCCGGGTGAATCCAAAGCCTGAGTTCTTTAAATGAAGAAAGTGATATGTACCTCATCTGGTCATTGTGAGAACATAGAATAAAAAATAAAATAGGGCTTCCCTGGTGGCGCAGTGGTTGAGAGTCGCCTGCCAATGCAGGAGACACAGGTTCGTGCCCCGGTCCGGGAAGGTACCACATGCCACGGAGCGGCTGGGCCCGTGAGCCATGGCTGCTGAGCCTGCGCGTCCGGAGCCTGTGCTCCGCAAAGGGAGAGGCCACAACAGTGAGAAGCCCATGGACCAAAAAATAAATAAATAAATAAATAAAATAAAATAGTAGTTAAAGCTTCCATAGCCTTTAATTACCGTGCCAGTGGCTGTTCTAAATATTTTACATTCTTTTTTTAATATTCTTTTCCATTATGGTTTATCACAGGATATTAAATATAGTTCCCTATGCTATACATTAGGACCTTGTTGCTTATCCATTCTAAATGTAACAGTTTGCATCGGCCAACCCCAAACTCCCAGTTTGTCCCTCTCCCTGTCCCCCTCCCCCTTGGCAACCACAAGTCCCTTCTCTGTGTCTATGAGTCTGTTTCTCTTTTGTAGATAGGTTTATTTGTGCCATATTTTAGATTCTACGTATAAGTGATATCATATGGTATTTGTCTTTCTCTTTCTGACTTACTTCAGTTAGTATGATAATCTCTAGTTGCATCCATGTTCCTGCAAATGGCATTATTTTGTCCTTTTTTATGGCTGAGTAGTATTCCACTGTATATATGTACCACATCTTCTTTATCCATTCATCTGTTGATGGACATTTAAGTTCTTTCCATGTTTTGGCTATTGTGAATGGTGCTGCTATGAACATAAGTGTGCATGTATCTTTCTGAAGTATAGTTTTGTCTGGATATATTCCCAGGAGTGGGGCTGTTGGATGATATGGTAATTCTATTTTTAATATTCTGAGGACCCTCCATACTGTTCTCCATAGTGGCTGCACCAAAGTTTCATTCCCACCAACAGTGCAAGAGGGTTCCCTTTTCTCCACACCCTCTCCAGCATTTGTTATTTGTAGACTTTTTAATGATGACCATTCTGACCGGTGTGAGGGGGTACCTCATTGTAGTTTTGATTCCCATTTCTCTAATAATTAGTGATGTTGAGCATCTTTTCATGTGCCTACTAGCCATCTGTATGTCTTTGGAGAAATGCCTATTAAGGTCTTCTGCCCATTCTTTGACTGGGTTGTTTGTTTTCTTGTTGTTGAGTTGTATAAGCTGTTTGTATATTTTGGAGATTAAGCCCTTGTCTGTTGCATCATTTGCAAATATTTTCTCCCATTCCATAGGTTGTCTTTTTGTTTTTTGGGTTTTTTTTTTTATGGTTTCCTTTACTGTGAAAAAGCTTGTAAGTTTGATTAGGTCCCATTTGTTTATTTTTGTTTTTATTTCTATCGCCTTGGGAGACTGACCTAAGAAAACATTGGTACGATTGTTCTAAGTATTTTACACATGTTAAGTGGTTTCACCCACACATCAACAGTATCAGCAGGCATCAGTGCTCCTATTATCATCTCCTTGTTATAGATCCAGAAACTGAGGCACAGAGAGGTTAACAAGCCCAAGGTCACAAACTAGTGAGTGGTAGAATCAGAATTTGAATTCAAGCCTTCCAGCTCCAGAGTCCTTGCTTTCACCCACTATGCTGTGAACATAGAGCATCATGCATGAGGCATGTGCTGAACCCCAAACCCACAGGAGCTCTCCCCATCAGCTCCGTCATCAGTATGTCAGCTGCAGAGCCAGCAATGAGGATGCAGGCCCCAAGGATTCCTGCCCCAGACTGCTCCCCAAGCCCATCACTCCAGCCCCACCCCAGGGTCTGGTCGGGTACACAGGCCATAACCACCAGGACAAAGAATCAACAGCCTGAGAACAATGTAGGAGTCGCACCACCCATCTCCCTAGAAACCCAAGACAGGGCTGGCCCAGCTGATGCAGGGAGGGATGAGGTGTTTGCCTCCTGTTCTCTATCCTCACCCGGACCTCCCCCTCTCAGTTCCCTGAGCCTAGACAGGGAAGACACCACAATCTGGGTGCCATGAGCATACTCTCCACTTTCTTCTCTCCTGTATCCCACCCCTCCAGGTCCTCCTAAGTGAGGACACTTATGACGCTGTTTCATTATGTCTTTTTCAATTTCTGGGCCTTTGCTTGGACAACTCCTTCTGCCTGAAGGCTCTCTCACACCCCTTCGGAAAGACCTCCTTTTCCCTGTAGGCAGAGTTTGTCCTGCATTCCTCTGATACCCTACGGCCCCCATCGCCCCTTTCATGTCCCATCACACACCATTGTGATTGTGTATGTGTCATTTCAAGCACACAATGCCCTCTACACACATAGCAACAAACTCAGAAACATGTAAGCACATAGAAATATACCACTCTCTTCTCACAGGGTACACTCCCACACCCAAAGGCCCATGTATGCACTATGACCTTCTAACCAAGACACGCATGTACGTGCTTACACTCAAGCAAGTATCAAGGTAACATCTGTGACTTTACATATGTGTACACACACGCACACGCACATACACACTCACAGCACACAATCCAAGCACACAGGGCCAAGCTACCCACAGAGAATCACATACTGCAGAAATAGTCAGGCTTCTACACTCTTGAACACACATAGATGTTCAATCATGCAAAAACATGCAACAACACCCACCAGTGGGATCACACGTGGGGATGCCGAACTGCGTACATTCCGGAGTCATTCCCTGGGTAGGCTGGCCTGAGGCTGGGAGGATGTCTCCTCGGAGACAGTTGGAGCCTGGGTAACAGGGCCTGGGAAACCAGGCTACCAACTCCCACTGGAGCTTGCGCCCGGAGGGGAAGATAAACGATGTGTCTATTGGGCTCCTGTGTGGAGGGTCCTGTGAGGGAGGGGGGCTCTTGGGCTGATTCCTGGCTCCTGTTTCCTACTTGCCACTTGTGCTTTCAGACCAGCAAGCCCCTGCCCTCAGGCCAGGCCTAAGCTTTTCCTCTAGGCGCCCTTGGCAGCCTAGTCCTTAAATAATGGAACCAGCTTTTACCAGCATTCGCTGAGCACAGGGCCAGACTGGGAGAACACCACCCCAGTGGCCTCACAGGGCTCAGGCTGGTGTCTACCCTGACAGCACTGACACCATCTGGAGGGATCCTCTTGACACCTGACATGTAGGATTATTCTGCACATTTTAAAGGAGTGGAAATGGAGGCTCAGAGAGGTCAAGGGACTTCCCCAAAGTAACACAGCCAGGGGGTGGTGGGGCAGAAATGGACCAGCCTTCCCAAGGGAGCTCCTGGTCCCTGGGCTCCCAGAACAGCACTGGGTCACCCTCACCTACTCCTGGGGGAAGCAGCAGGAGCAGGGAGACCCCAGGGTGAGGTGGAGTCTTTTCTGGGGTCTGGGGAGGCAATGAGGTAAACTTTGCTGTGGTGCAGCCTGGACTTTCTGCCTCTGGGAGGTCAACTCCTTGACAAATCAGGAGAGGGACTCCAGGCCTGAAAGCCATAGACATTGGTGGAACAGCAGTGGCTGCTGTTACCTGTGCTCCCAGCCCCATTTCTGGGTCCTAACAGGCTGTGACCCAGTTACCAGGTAGAGGCAGCATCCCTGGAAGATTCCTATGGGACCCCAGGCTCCTGAAGCCCCTGACCCAAAGGGGTTGAGTATCTCAGTTTATTGTGGGCACTGCAAGGGAATGGCTGGATCTGGCACCAAGGGTTTCAGAAATTACCACAGGAAAAGCTTATAGCTAAGAAACCTCCATGCCAGGCTGATTGCCTTTAAAAATTAGGCAAGACAGCCAGGAGCAGACCGAGCTCAGATCTAGAGGAAGCATGAAGCTGCTCTAGGCCTGGGCCTCCCCAACCGCTGGACTCCAGCAGAGATTTTCAAACTATGTACCCCACTTGGGGAGGGGGCCTGGGTGGAGGACTGCCAGCTTTGGGGCTCTAGGATTCCTCTCCACCCTTCAGCAGGAGCACTCAGTGTGACTACAGGCTCGCCAGTCTTATTTCTTCTTCCTGGGCCCACAGGAAGACTGCATTTCTCACCTAACTTGCCAAGGTGACAAAGGCCAGTCACTGGGTTCTTTGGAAAGAGTGTGAGCAGAAGTGATGTACGTTGTTTCCAGGCCCAGTTTTAAATCCCCTAATGTGACACTCTTTGCTCTTTTGTTTGCTTCTCATAGTGACAATGTATTGAACTTACATCATAGATAGGGACACTAAGATGGAAGCAACTTGGATCCCTGAGTAATCATGTGGAGGAGAGATGCTCAGGAGAGCCACTAACCCACATTGTATTTGTGTGAGTGAGAAACAAACTTTTATTGTGTTACCCCACTGAGATTTCAGGGTTTATTTGTCATCTCAGCAGAACCCAGACTAGCATGGCTAATATATTCCTCTTGGATGGATTTTATATCTTGAGGTTGCACAAAGATTTTTATTGAAGAAAGAACTCCGTGACTAAAATCCCACATCCAAAGTGTCCTCTCTCAGGTCTCCCAGTTCTGATGTCCTGACATTCTGTATTTAGACAGCTGTGGGCAGTGGAAGTCAGGTGGCTTGAACTTGGTCATATACCCTGACTATGTGGCCTTGGGCAAGCTTCACACTTTTCTGAGCCTCGGTGTTCTCACCTATAAAGTAGAGGCAAAGATGCTTCACCTACAGGGCTGCTGTTAAGATCAGTGAGCAACTGTAAACTGTAAAAGGGGGAGATTTGCTTCAGGGAATGCACTGACGGTTTGTCATTATGCTCATCCCACCCACCACACCCACCACAGGCAAGGTCAGGGGAAAGAGACTTCAAGAAGGCATGAAATTTCATTCATTCGCTTGGGGGACACTTCCAGCCCTGTGTGGGGCCCTGGGCCACAAGGCAAGGCTCTGCAGAGAGACCGTCTCTCTTCTCAGCTGTATCTTCTCTGTCTTGGAGGAGGGGGTGGTATCTGACCTAATCACGGTGATGGCTCATTAAGAGGTTACTATGTTCCTGGCCCTTAATGAGTCAATTAAGCCTCACTCAGGCAGGTACATTCCTCATCCTCCTCTTACAGAGTAGGAAACTGAAGGCACCGAGAGACTGAGCCTCTTGTCCAAGGTTACACAGGTAGGATGTGGGCAATGCTGGGATTTGAACCCAGGAAGTCCTACAGCAGTGCCTGGACACAAGACCTCTGGGCTATTCAGATCTCTTAGCATGTGTAGCAGCGGTGTCTGGGTGGCGGATGCAGGACGGAGGAGGGGAGGCTGTCCAGGGAGTGGGCTTCCAAGATTAAGCTGAATAGTAAAATTTCTCTGTTGCTTTGTCCCCTTCTGTCTCTCTGACTCTCTCTCCCCAGTTTCCTTCTTAAGCTCATTTGATACCACTCTTCCCGACTTCATAGTTTTCCTTGCCTCACTTTAATTCTTTCAGAGCCTCCTTGCTGCCCTCAGGATAGAGCCCAAGATCTGAGGCTTGGCATTCAAGGCCCCAGGAGGTGCCCTTTCCAGTCTTGCTTCCTGCCGCTGCACTGTCTTGTTGTCCTGTGCCCTGTGCTCTACTTAGATTGAACTGTGTGAACTGCCTTCTCTTTCCCACCCCATGTCTCGCTCCATGTTGTCTCTGCCTGGAGCTCTCTCCCCACCTTTCCCACCAGCTCACTCAGCTCCAGGCAGCCGTCCCGGGGTCTCCAGGTTTGGTCATGTTTTCTGCAGTGCTGTAGCCCAGGGCTGTGTCTCTCCTCTGATCCTCTGGGTTGCCACAGTCTCCATCTCCGTCTGAACCGTAACAGCTCCTCTAGGGCAGGACCTGGGCTGGGACCCCAACATTGCCCAGCACAGGGCCTGGCACAGAGGGGACATCAGTGACCTTGGGTTGCAGGTGAGGTCTCAGGAACCCTTGAGGATGGCCTCACACAGAGTGACAGGTGGAGAGGAGTTGGGGGTAAGACCCAGGGTGGGGGGAGGGTGTGAGGACTAGGGCATAGGGAGACTAGAGTGGCTGGAGGGGGTCATTTGAGTTCTTGGGGACAGATACCCAGACTGATTCAGAAGGATGCCAGGGCCAAACCACAAACATCCCTTTAGACCGTGGCCAGGCTGTGGCCCTGGCATTAAAAATTACACGTATTATCTAATAATAGATATATATAAAATAGACGTGTGTTGCATTTTTATAAGAAATAAACAGACTAGTCATATGCTTTATTATCCAAACCAGAACTTTCTGAGAAAGAAAGGGATTGCAGTGAATAATTATGTGGGACAACAGGTATCAATCAGGACTGTTCTGGAAACCCCGGATGTATGGCCACCCTGGGTATAAAGCATAATAATGAACACCTTTGAACCCAACTTAAACGTGAGAGATGACTAATGCTATGGGCTTCTTCCTTATCCCATTTCCCTGCCTCCCCTACAGAAGTAACCATTATCTTGAATTTTGTTGAATCATTTCCTCAGTTAAGCTTGTATCACATATGTATGAAAACCTAAACAATATACTTTATTTTTGCTTGTTTTTGAGCCCTCTAACTGTTGGATTTTGTCCTATGAAGTCTTCTGCAACAAGCTGTTCTCCCTCAGCGTTGTTTCTAAGATTTCCTCGCATAGTTGTCTGCAGCTATATTTGATTCATTTCCACTGCTGTATAGGATTTCATTATACGGAGATGGCATAATTTATTAATTCATTTTCCTTCTAAGGACATTAGCTTAGTTCCCAGGTTTTTGCCATTATAAATGGCACTACTATGAACATTTTTGTATGGGTCTCCTGATGCTTGTATGCATGAGTTTCTCTAGGGTTTACACTTAGTAATGAAATCACAAGTTCAAAGTGGTTGCAGTAATTTTCACTGCATTAGGAGCATAGGAAAATTCTGTTGCTTCACATCCTCACCAATACTTGTCACTGTCAGATTCATTTTGTGTGGAAAATCTCATTGTGGTATAAATTTGCTTCTTCCTGATTACTATAAGGTTGAGCATCTTTTCTTCAGGTTTATTTTCCATTCATATTGCCTCTGCTGTGAATGCTTGTTCATATCTTTTGCTATTTTTTTGAGTTATTTGTCTTCTTAGCATTGGTTTGTAAGAGTTCTTTATGTATTCTGGGTAGAATGCTTTGTTCATTGTTTGTACTGTAATGTATTCTCCCAATCTGTGGCTAGTCTTTTAGACAATGAGAAAAAAATTAACTTGGAGGAAGCAGAGACTATACATGGTGATAAATACTCACAGGAAATAACAACAAAACACTATTAACATCCTGAAAGAAATAAGAGAAAATATTGCATCATGAAAAAAGAACAAGGTACAATAAAAAAGGAATAGACATTGAAAAAGCAAAGAGCTCTTGAAAATATGATCAGAGGAAAAATAAAAATCTCTGTAGAAGGTTGAAAAAATGTTCTAGATAGAAAAAAAAAAGAGGTGAAAATATATGTATAAGAAATGTAGAAGACCAGTTCAGGAGGGCCAATATTGGAATAATTAAGGAGATCCAGAAAGTAAAAAACAGAGAAAATGGAGGCGAGGAAATCGTTCTGTTATAGAGGTAGCTCTAGAAAATTTTCTCCAAACTGAAGATGAGTTTCCAGAATAAGAGGACCCACTGGGTGCCCAGCACAGTGAATGGAAACAGATTTACTCAAAGACACACTGAGGACACAGGTGCCTAAACACTTCCAGGGAGAAAGAACAGGGTTCTGTAAACAGGAAACAAAATGGCATTGGACTTTTCAACAGGAACTAGAAGACAATGGAGCAAGACTTCAAGATTCAGAAGGAAAATTATTTCTAGCTTAGAAATCTGTATCTCTTCAAACCACCAATTAAATGAGAGGCACTTTTAGAAATGCAAGGTCTCAAAACGTTTACCTCAGATACCTCCTCTCAGAAAGCTGTGAACATAAGTTTGTTTTCTATGTCTATGAGTCTGTTTGCTTTGTAAATAAGTTCATTTGTATCATATTTTAGATTCCACATATAAGTGATATCATATGATATTTGTCTTCCTCTGTCTGACTTACTTAACTTAATATGATAATCTCTAGGTCCATCCATGTTGCTGCAAATGGCATTATTTCATTCTTTTTTATGGCTGAGTAATATTCCATTATATATAGTCTTCTCAAACCAATTGTCTATTGACGGGCACTTGGGTCGTTTCCATGTCCTGAGATTACCAAAGGGAAAAGGGAAAGGGGGAGGGATAAATTAGGTATATGAGATTGACAAACTATTATACATAAAATAGATAAGCAACAAGGATTGACTGTATAGCATAGGGAACTATGTTCAATATTTTATTGTAACCTGTAATGGAAAATAATCTGAAAAATATACATATATATATATAAAACTGAGTCACTTTGCTGTACACCTGAAACTAACACAATATTGTAAGTCAACTATATTTCATTTTATCCTTTTTTTTTGACAATGTGGTGCAGCTTGTGGAATCTTAGTTCCCTGAGCAAGGATCGAACCCACGCCCCCTGCAGTGGGAGCATGGAGTCTTAACCAGTGGACTGCATTACAAAAAAAAAAAAAAAGCTATGAGCAGATGTTGCCCCAAATAAGGTCGTGAGGAAGACACGGGATGTCGGAAGCAGGAGATTCAACACAGGAGAAAAGTGCAGAGAAACCTCCAGATGATGGGGAAGGGAAAGCCCACAAGGAGAGCTGAGCAGCTGGTCTTGCTATCAACCAGTCCAGGATGGAGAGTCAGAAATCTGCAGCGACTTCCCAGTCAAGTAAATTGGTAGAGTACTAATATGGGTGACTGTATTAATAGGAGTTTACACAAATGAGGGAGAGTTTGGGGATAAGGGATGAATACTTAGAAATGAAGCAAAAAATGAAATGATAAATAAATAAATATCCATTACTAACTCCAGGAAAAACACAGTTATGCAGGAAAAGATGCTAATCATGGCACACTGTGAATAGCATTTATTTTGTTATGATCACATAAAAATCCTTTCAATATATGACACTAAAGCTCAGGCAACAAAAGAAACAATAGATAAACTGGACAACATAAATAAAAAATAAAAACTGTGTATCAAAAGGCACAATCGACAGAGTGAACAGGCTACCCACAGGATGGAAGAAAATATTTGTAAGTCATGTATCCAGTAAGGGATTAACATCCAGAATACATAAAGAACTCCTACAACCCAACAACAACAAACAGAAAACTTAATTTAAAAATGGGCAAAGGACTAGAACAGACATTTCTCCTAAAAAGATATACAAATGGCCAAGAAGCACATGAAATGATGTGCAATATCACTATCAAGGAAATGCAAATCAAAACCACAACGAGGAGACTTCCCTGGCGGTCCAGCGGTTAATACTCGGCACTTCTACTGCAGGCGTATGGGTTCAATACCTGGTTGGGGAAGATCCCGCATGCTGGCAGTGCGGCCAAAAAAAAAACACACCACAATGAGATACCACCTCATACCTGTCAGGATAGCTACTATAAAAAACAAAACAAAACAGAAAATAACAAGTGTTGACAAAGATGTGATCCCTTGTGCACCGTTGGTAAAATGTAAAATGGCGCAACTACTATGGAAAATAGTATGGCAATTCCTCAAAAAATAAAAATGGAATTACTATATGATCCAGCAATTCCACTTCTGGGTATATTACCCCAAAGAACTGAAAGCAGAGACTTGAAGAGATATTTGTACACCCATGTTCATAGCAGTATTATTCACAATAGCCAAGAGGTGGAAGCAACATATGTGTCCATTGACAGATGAATGGATAAACACAATGTGGAATATACATATAATGGAATATTATTCATCCTTAAAAGGAAGAAAATTCTGCAATACGCTACAACATGGATGAGCATTGAGGACATTATGCCAGTGAAATAAACCAATCATAAAAGGGCAAATACTGTACAATTTCACTTACATGAGGTACCTAGAGTAGTCAAATTCATAGAGACAGAAGTTAGAACGTGGTTGCCAGTGGCTGGGGACAAAGGAGAATGGGGAGTTACTTAATGAGTACAGAGTTGCCGTTTGCAAGATGACAGTTCTGGAGATGGGTGGTGGTGATGGTTATGCAACAATGTGAATGTACTTAATGCCACTGAATGGTACACTTAAAAATGTTAGGTAAATTTTATGTTATGCATATCTTTCCACAACTAAAAATAATTTTAAAAATTTTAAAATCAAAGAATCACAACCATATTGGAAGGATGGGTGACGGTTGACTCAGAGAGTGAGTGTGTGAGAGTCCGTGTGTGTAGGTGTCTGGGGGTGCAGGGGGGTGGTGGTGAGAGAGCTAAATCATTGTCTTCATGGTGGGAAGTCAAAAGATAGTGCCTGAAACCGAAAGATCAAGAAATAGAAATGTGGGACTTCCCTGGTGGCGCAGTGGTTAAGAATCTGTCTGGCAATGCAGGGGACACGGGTTCGAGCCCTGGTCCGGAAGATCCCACATGCCACGGAGCAACTAAGCCCGTGCACCACAACTACTGAGCCCACGTGCCACAACTACTGAAGCCCACATGCCTAGAGCCCGTGCTCTGCAACGAGAGAAGCTACTGCAATGAGAAGCCTGTGCACCACAACGAAAGTATAGCGCCTGCTCACCACAACTAGAGAAAGCCTGCGTGCAGCAACCAACACCCAACGCAGCCAAAAATAAAAGAAATAAAAGAAATAAATTTATAAAATAAAAAAAAAGAAATAGAAATGTGTGTTATTTAACTATAGAGAGGTAAATACCAAAAGAATCAGCTAAAAGATTTGAAAGTGTTTGCATCTGGGGAGAAGGAGATGGAGGTGGGGAGTGAACGACCTAAGGTTCTCATAACAAAGTGTACAGAACGAGTTGATTCTTTAAACTATGTGAAGTAAAACTCTGATAAGAAAAAATAAAATAAAAACTCAACCAAAACAAAAGCAAACAGAACATTGCTGAGCCTCCCCTAGAAGGCCCTGTGACTCAGGAGATGGGTATCCAGGGCCTGACGACCTCTGAGTCACCTTGAGGAGCCTGTTGTCACGGGCAGAGTGGCCAGGGCGTCTGCCCTCTATCCTTTTTCCCAGATTAAATGGGGGACGCAGAGCTGGCGGCCCTGAGAGAAGCGAGACACATCTGGATGGACGGAGGAGCATTGTTTATTTGAATGAGCACACATTTATTTTAATGTGTATTGGAGAATATGATTAGCATATCAAACCTGTGATTTCATGGAGATTATTGCTTAGGACGAAGCGAAGTTTATTAAGTGAAAGGATTTAAAGGGAAATACTAGGATGACAGTAGAGCAGGTAAGGGGAAATGGAGAAAGTCATTCCCCGGCGATAAGAATGACTGACTGGTCATGGGAAATACTGACCTAGTCCAACCCTCATGTTAGGGATGGGGAGCCCAGCCCAGAGAGGAAAAAGGACTTGCCCAGTGTCCTCTAGTAAGGCAGTGAAGGAGACAGATGTGACTCCCCTGAGAGCACATGGCCAGGAGGCAGGAAACCAACACTGGGTCTGTCTTGCTCTGCTCTGGTCAGCTCTGAAACCCTGAAACGCCTTCATCCTCTCAGTTCCCGGGTGCATTCCTCTGTATGAGGTTCTGCAGCTAATAGCAGTAATGTTCATGATAATTGTAGATAGTCCTTAGGAAGTGTTTACTGTGTACCAGAAAAAGCAGCAACAATTATAATAGCAAACACATATACAAGGTATACTGTGTACAGAAAACTCTTCTAAATACTTTACTTATATTCACATATTTCATCCTCACCAACCCTATGAGATAGTGTGGCAGCCAGTCTCTGAGATGGCCCACAGTGATTTTTGCCTCCTGGCTATTGCTCTCCTATATAGTCCTTCCCACATGGAATAGGGCTGACCTGTGAAACCAATAGGATATTGCCAAAATGACGGAGTGTGACCTCCCTAGTTAGGTCACAAAAGACACTGTGACTTCCTCCTTGCTTTTTCTCTCCCCCTCTTGGATGGGGAAAGCTGGCTGCCATGTCATAAGGACACTCAAGCAGTCCTGTGGAGAAATCTGTGTGGTGAAAAACTGAGTCATCCTGCCAACAGCCAATATGAACGTGCCAGCCATGTGAGTGAGCCAACTCAAACCCTCCAGCTGCAGTTAAACCTTCAGAAGACTATAGCCTGGCCAGCATCGTGACCCAACGAAGTTGCTCCCAAATTCCTAACTCACAGACAATGTGGGGGATAATAAATATTTGTTGTTGTTTTGAGTTGTTGTTGTTTTGAATTTGGGGTATTTTGTTATGCAGCAATAGGTAATTAATACTCGTAGGTAACATTGTCATCCCCATTTTATAGATGAGGAAATTGAGGCACAGAGAGTTCAAGTAACTTGTCCCAGATCACACAGTTAACAAGTGATTTAAACCATGGCGGTTTGGATCTGTATAAAGTTCATGTAATAAATTAGAATCCCTTTTACAGGAATGAAGACACTGCTGGGAAAGAGAGAGAGAGAGAGGGAAACACAGGGACAGTGGCAAAGAGAAATTGGCAATTGGTTCCCAGTACAGCATAACAGACTTAGGCTAGACTTCTGTAAAGTGATGATAGTGGACAGTGGGAGAGCTCTGCTGCCCTTGCAGCTCAGCTGTGATCAGCTTGGGGCCACTGGTCTCTGTCCCTGGCTGCGTGGTTGACGCAGCCTTGGATACCTCGGGGTGGGGGTGTGATGCCTGTGGGCAGCCCCTCTCTGGGGCTCTTATCACCCTGCACTGACACTGTCTGCCCCCAGACCAGAGATCCTCAAGGGCAGGGATGGAGTCTTGCTCATCTGTGCCCCTTGCCTGGTGCAAGGCCAGTCAGAGCAGGCTGGGGGAGGTATATATGCAGAAGGCTCTCTGGCCCTGGCCCTGGAGAGAATTCATATGGTCACACTACCCTTTAACAAATTATCACTGGGCACACAGAAGGGACCAGGATGACCCAGTTTCTGACTTGAGCAGCTCCTTATTGGATGGAGGATACAACAATGATAGCCCAGTGCGATCAGAGAGATTGGGACATGGCGTGTTGTGGGAGGCCAGAGGGGTAGGGAGGACCTCTCTAGAGGAGGCCTGAGAACTTCCCAGAGGAGGAGGAATGTGAGCTGAGGCCCAAAGGATGCACAGACGTCAGCCAGCGCAAGGCTGTTCTCAGCAGAGGGTACAGCCTGGCAGAGGCCTGAGGCCTGAGGCTCTCGTGGAGGACAGGGTGAGGGAGTAGAATGTGCAAGGGGTGGGCCACTGGCCTCTGGTGGCTCTCAAAGCAGGACACAGAGACTTGGGATGGGCAGGGTGACATGCTGACAGCAGCTGGAATGTCACCTGTTTCTGTCTCGTGGGGAATTCATTGCACTTGGGGTTGGGCTTGAGGGTTTTCTTTGGAAACCCAGGACTGGGCAAGGCCTGTATGCTTGAGTCAGCCCAGGATGGAGAGAGAGGACAGGTGAGGACAAGAAGTCACTTGGGAACAAGTTGTACAAGGACCTCAGTGTCCATTTGGTGTATGGTGTGTGTCAAAGCTTTCTTCATTTGCCCTTCACTAGATTAACCAACTTAGGTGCCCTGAAAAATTCCCATTTCTGCCCTCTGGGTTCAAATGCTAGGCCTGCCATTTACTAGCTGTATGACCTCCCCACCCCTTAGTTTGCTCATCTGTAAAATGGGATCAACATAAAACCTGCCTCATGGAGATGTTGTAAGGACTAAATGGGTTAAAGCGTTTAAAACACCTAGATGATGCTTGACCCCCTCCCCACCTCCAGCAAGTGTACAATAAGTATTAGTTATTATTATTACTTGATATGGTTTTCCTTTTAACCTTTTCAAGGATTTAAACATCATTTATCTAATGCCTGTTATATGCCAAGCCTTGTATCTATCCTCTGAAAATAGGGATGAATAAGACATAATCCTCCTAGGCATACAGAAACCATGGTAAAGGCAACAACAAACAAACGTTGATCAAACATGCCCTGTAGGAACCCAGAAATGCAGGAGAGCTGGTTCCTGTCCTCAGGAAGGTCACAGGCTGACTAGGGAGAGAGAGAAGTGGTCCAGATTGGGTGGGGGCTGAGAGGAGCCTGGAGAACCTCCAATGAGGGGGTTTTCGAGAGACAAGGAGTTGCCCCCTTTGGCAGCTGGATGTGTGTCGGACAGTATGAGCAAAGACCCTCTTGGAGGGGAGGTGAAGGAAGGCTCAGTCTTTATTCTCTGAGTGTTAGGAGGTTATCAGGGGTTTTTGACAGGGAATTATGTTTGAATAACAGTAACATAACTAATAGCTATTATGCACCTGCAGTACAGTGCATGCTGTGCATGTCCTCTAATGTAATCCTCACAACCTTGTGAGGTACTGTCACCATTCCCATTTTACAGATAAAAAAACTGAGCCACAGAGGTTAACCACAGAGGTTAAGTCCAAGGTCATGTAGCTAGGAAGGGAAGGAACAGACTTAAACTCAGGTAGTCTAACCCAGAGCCCATGCTCTTAATCTCTTTACCCTGCTGCCTCCGAACTTTAATCTACACAATCTTAAAACTAGAATAGACCTTTGAAATTCTCCATCTCTATTTTGCAGAAGAGAAACTGAAGCTCAGAGGTGGGAACTGACTTTCCTTGAGACCACAGAGTGAAAGAGGGGCTGAGATGAAGCAGTCAGTCTTGGCTGCAGGAAGGGCTCCAGAGTCCCAGGCATCCTGCTGTCACAGTGGCCATCGTTGTACTTGGAACAAAATCCAAACCTCCTGCTGGGGCCTACAAAGCCCTCATGTGATCAGAACATTGCTGACTCTGACCTCGCCTGGTCACCCAACTTCTCCTCACCGAGCTCCAACCCACCTCAAGGCCTCTGTCCTGCTGGTCCCTTTGCCAGGAATGCCCTTACAGCCAATCTTCCTATGGTTGGGCTCCGTCTTAGTCCATATGGGCTGCCATAACAAAATATCATAGATTGGGTGGCTTAAAAACAACAGAAATTTGTTGGGAGCCTGAGAAGTCCAAGATCAAGGCACTAAAAGATCAAGATGCCAGCAGAGTTGGTGTCTGGTGAGAGCCCACTTCCTGTTTCATAGATGACTCTCTTCTCGATGTGTCCTCACATGGTAGAAGGGGCCAGAGATCTTTCTGGGGCCTGTTTTATAAGGGCACTAATCCCATTTACGTCCTAATTGACTCCCAAAGACCCCACTTTCAAATACCCTCACATTTGGGATTAGGTTTTAACATATGAATTCTGGGAGGACACAAACATTCAGTCCACAGCAGGCTCCTTCTTGCCATTCAGCGAAATGTCACCTCCTCAGAGAGGCCTTCCCTGATCACCTCTCTAAAGTTACCTCCCATCACTCTCACATCACCCTACTTTATTTTTTCCATAGCAGTTATGATGATCTGAAATTATTATCATTTCTTGTTTGTTTGTTTTCTTGCTTTTGTGTCTGTCTCTCCCAACTAAGATGTAAGATGTAGGAGAGCAAAGAGGGACGTCATCTATTTCTACACTGTATCCCTGGGCAATGCCTGGCACATAGGAGGTGCTCCATAAGTTTTTGTTGAAAGCATGCTTGCATTTCATTGTCTGTCCGTTGATAGTCTGTCT
Organism: Aethalodelphis obliquidens; assembly: GCF_003676395.1. Lineage (NCBI taxonomy): Eukaryota > Metazoa > Chordata > Mammalia > Artiodactyla > Delphinidae > Aethalodelphis > Aethalodelphis obliquidens. The sequence continues at coordinate 8,474,980 of NW_020837953.1, forward strand.
CCCCACCAATCAAGCTGGTACCATGTCTGATTCACCTTGGCACTCCTAGGCCCAGGGTTGGCACAGAGCAGAGCTGGGATGTGCTTGTTGGATGACCGAATTGCTAAGGGGCTGCCCTCTGTGGGAGGAAACAAGGCTCAGTAACAGTACTGCTGATGAGACAGAGTGGCTTCCAGGCCTGAGACTAACAGCTCCTGAAGCCCCTTTTTCTGCCCCTCTGCCATGGATGTGAGGCAGCAAGAGAGGAGGGGAGGGTGGACCTACACTGGGCCTAGCCACCTCCCAGTCTGTCTCTTTTAGTGGCCAGTGCCCTCAAAACTCATTGTCCAAAAAGGCTGGGCTGGTTGGGCCTTGCTTACCAGCAGGTAGCTAAAATCTAGTCACCTGTACCCTGGCATGGATGAGATGGGGCTGAGACCTTCCAGGGGAGAGGTCTTATTCATGCCAGCAGAAGCAGACAGCAGCCCTGGGTGTGCGTCCCCTATTAGCAGGGATGAGGCGTCCCTTCTGTGGGGTCCCACAGTCTCTGCCCTTCTCCATCTCCACTACCCTGTCGCCCATGCAGTTCCCCCTGATTGTCTGCCCCTCTGCCTGGCCCAACAGAACACTGAATGAGAATGAATGGATCAAGTTTGTGAGCCAGGCCCAAGCCACCTGCCTCACATCCTTGGCCGTGGGAATTCTCACATGAGAATGCAACACAGGCATGTTAACCAGCTACACAGACGTGTAACATCCGGGTTGGAGTCTTGGAGGGGTGCAGAGGTTCATTCCTGCTCCCCCAGCTTCTCCCTGATCACAAGAATCCTGGCACCCCAATCCCTGTCCACTACCATCCCTGCTCCGTGTGCACATGCCCAGGCCTGTGCACCCGGGAACATCATCTCCCCTCCCGTCCAGGTTCACTCCTAGGCCTCCCTCAGCCACCTATCAGCATGTCACCTCCTCCAGGCAGCCTGTGCTACTTCCCTTGGGCTGTCTGCCACCTCTGGGGGTAGGGGCCTCGCCTGGCTCATCCCAACGTCTGCAACGCCCAGCACGCGGCGGGCCTTGAGCAGGGTCACCGAGCACGGGCCTAGGGAGAAGTGGACCAAGGGCATGAGGGAGGAGGGAAAGGAGGCGGCAGCGGGAGGAGCGTGGGGCGGAGGCGGCAGCGGGGGGGGGGGGGGGGGGCGCGCGCGCAGGCTGAGGCAGCCCAGGCCTGGGGCCGCGCGCCCAGCCTGAGCCCGCCCCGCCGCCGAGCGTCACGGAACCTGCTTGAAATGCAGCCGAGGAGCCGGGGCGGGCGGCAGCGGCGGCGGCGGCGGCGGGGGCAGCGGCAGCCCCGGCGCCGCGGCAAGGACTCGGAGGGCTGAGGCGCGGCGGCGGCACGGGGTGCGCGGGGAGCGGCGGCCGGAGCCCGGGGCCCGCCATGGGCCTCCCCGAACGGGGCGCGCTCCGGCCGCTGGCGCTGCTGCTGCTGCTGCTGCAGCTCCAGCATCTCGAGGCGGCGGCGGATCCACTGCGCGGCGGCCAAGGTGCGTGCGGCCGGTCCCCGGCCCAGCTTTACGCCGCCGGAGCGGCCAACAAAGCACGGCCCGGCGGCCGGGGGGAGGGTTGCGCCGGGGCCTCAGAGCCCGGGCCTGGCAGGGAGGCGCCCGGGTGGGATATGCTCCTCGGGACCCAGCTCTCCCTTAATTTGCCCTAGACCCCCGCCCCCGCGGCTCCCTGTGTGGTGGGCTCTGCCCTCCGGCACCTGCTCTTGGGGGATGGGCGCCGTGGGGGCCGGGCGGGCCGGGAACTTTGCTGGGGGTGATCACTGATGCTTTCGGGAGGGCTGTGTGATTCTCGCCGTTGGCGTTAATTTGACACGCGCGCTCCGCAGCGGCGTTGAGCGGAGCCCGGAGACTACCCCGCCTGACAATGCGTTTCCGGCGACCCCTGCGTGTGGCAGAGAAAGAGGGGCTGCGTGCGAGGCGGATGTGCCCGCAGCGCCCAGTGTGCGTGTCGCGGCGTGTTCAGGGGCTCCCTGTGGGCTGCGTGCGTGTCTGCGTGCGTGTCAGGGGCTCCCTGCGTGTCTGCGTGCGTCTCTCACTAAGGGCCGTGTGTGCGGGTGAGTGTTCTGAATGGGGGGCATACCTAAGTGGTGGGACACCGACTGTGTGTGCCTGCCACAGAGCAGCCCGTCATCCCAGGAACCCTTACCATCCTGCCCTGCTTCCTGATCGAGGGTGCCAGAGGCCTCCAGATCGTTGGCTTCAGCATCGGGCCCTCTCCTTCACTCAGTAGACCCCTCCCCGCGGCCGGGATCGCTTGTTCCGGGGATCCGGCTCACGCCCCCTCTCCCCCGCGCAGGGTCGGTCAAGGAGTGCGAAGAGGACCAGTTCCGGTGCCGGAACGAGCGCTGCATCCCCTCTGTGTGGAGATGCGACGAGGACGACGACTGCTCGGACAACAGCGACGAGGATGACTGCCGTGAGTGGCCGGCCGGGGAGGGAGGGAAAGGTGGGGGACTCCTTGCTCAGCGTCCACGTGGCTGCAGCCGCCACCGGGCCACCTGCCTGGACCTTTACTGCCGGAGCCTGCAGCCGGGAACCCTCCCGGGAGCCCTTTCCCTCCAGGCACTTAGGGACCCAGCGGGTTCTGGGCCGGCAGGTCCTGATGGAGCCGGGGGCGAAGCCCGGCGCAGCACGGCCCGGGAGGAGGGCACGCCACGCCCGGGTTGCTGGGCCGGAACTGTGGGGCGGCGACGCGACGGTCCCTGCAAGCGTCTAGCTTTCTGCGATCAGGCCCTCCGGGACTCTTGCCTAGGCCCCACGGAACGCACTCGTGTCTCAAAGTTCCAGGCAACTCTGGGCCTAGCCTCACTCCTTTTCCTGCTGGGTTTTGTGAATGAATGGGCTCCCCGGGGCCCCTGATTGGCTGTGCGAGGACCACCCCATAGGTCCCTGTGGCCGAAGCAGGCCAATCGTGGAACGGCTGGGTGTGCACTTTTCTGGCGCCCTTGGCGTTGGGGCCCTGCCCTGGCCCCGCCTTGGCCACACCCCCGCTCCTCCCCTGGGTAGTAGGTGCAGGCGGGGCGCTGGCGCCCGCTGCCTTTCTGCCTAGTCATGGTGAAGACCTTTCTTGTGCCACCCTGGTTGGCCGACTGCGCTCTCCTGCCAGCCAGACTGAGGCATGAGTCATGGGGCAGAGCAGGAAGGAGGGGGCCAGAGGGATGAGTTTGTTTCCTGGAAGGGGGGTGAGGATCCCAAGGCCGCGCGTGAACCCATGGTCACGTGCAGGTGGCCGGCCGCCTTTGCCGAGTGTGGTGTCTGTACACCTGGGCACGACTGCTTTGGAAGTTGTTTCGTGAGGTGCACGTGGTTTCTGATGTCTGTGGGACCTGAGGCGAGTTAGCAAGCAGTTGCCACAGTGGAAGGAGTATAGTTCCAGGAACAGATAAACAGGACTCTATAAAAACACAGACGCGGGCAGTCATTCATTCATCGTTACTGAGCACCTGCTGTATGCCAGGCACTGGGACACTTTGGAGAACAGGCCCACCCCGCAGGCCAGGGAGTGCAGGTTCTGTGGGAGGAGGGCAACAGGTGGACAGGCAGGCCCACAGCACCACGCAGTGGCAAGAGGGGTAGAGAGACCACCTGGACAGGCATTGTCTGTTGAGTTATAGTGGTTTTTTTCGGGGTTTGCTAGTCAGCCCCCAGGTTCATTCTCAGACCAACCCAGATTTGGCTGTGTGACATGGGCGCATCTTTCCCTCCTGTCTCAGTTTCCTCTCCTGACCACTTGGGCTAATGATTCCTGCCCTGGTTTTGAAGACCAGTTCTAGAAATGTAATTGAAAGTGATGCGACTAACATGTGCCGACTGTTAGCTGTGTGCCAACCACTGTGGTAAGTGCTTATCTTATATAAACTCCTGTAACCTTCAGAGCAGTCCTATTTTATACACCAAAACAAACCAAAAAACACAAAACAAAAAAGCCCCAAGGCAGTGAGAGATCAAGTCAGTTATTCCACAGCTGTTGAGCTGCTAAGTAGGAGCTTAAATTTAAGCATCTGACTCCAGAGTTCTTAGTCTAATTATGACCCTAACCATTTCCCAATGATATTGAAATTCTGAAAATGCCTGAGCCAGGGTAAAATGTGATAGTGAGTCTCCTCGCCCGGAGTTGTTCTTCTTTGGTTTCCTTACAGGGGGAGTGCTGAGGATGAGGCGAGGAAGTGGAAACTGTGCATTTCTGGGCTGGTTTTACCTTATCTCCCTGGCTCTGTATAACAACAGTTTTGTTGGGGGTGGCCGTGAAGAGCAGACGTGTTTCTTGTCATCCCCCTTTGTAGATAAGGACTCTGGCTCAGAGAAGTTGAGTGATTTGCCTAAGGTCACACAGCTGAGAGTGACAGAACTTGGTGAGGGTGTCCACCTGCCTCCTAGCTCAGGGGCACTGTCTGCTCTGGTGGGAGTGTGGTGCAGAAGGACCCAGGAGGGTGATCCGGGTGCTTTTCATCTCCATCGAGGCTCTGGGCAAGATGGAGGAGTGAAGTAGCGGGTGGCTGGGCGACCCCAGATGGGACCAGGGCCAATCTGACGGCCACTCTGGGCTCCTACTTTCATTCTGAGATGGATGGGGTGGAATCACAGGCAGAGGGTTAGTGAACAAAAGCAACCGACGTTGAGGGCTTTGCTGTTGGTGTCAAGTATCCGTCCCCCACACTGGGCTTTTCTGGGCTTTTCTGGGCTTCTCTGGGCTTGTCTCTTCATCTGCCAAATGCGGGGTAGCTGTTCCTCTACCATCGGTTATACCCGTAGGAAGTCTTCACCTGGCGCTGGTGAAGAGAAGGGAATGGATGAGTGTCCACACCACCAAGGTCTTTAGAAAGGGACCCCTAGGGGCCACAAAGAGAAATCTTGAAGAAAGGGGTGGGAGCTTTGGGTGGCTGTATGAGGCCTGGTGTTGGAAAATGGTCTTTTGTCACCCCTTCCTTCCCTATCTGGGGAGTTCCCTCCATTCCGGGCCACCTGCCCGAGCTGCATTTCTTGGAACCATCCTCCCTGCCTTATATTTGACCACTCCAACCATTCCACCCTGTGAGAGGGCCTGAATCACCCCATCTCTATACCTCTCGGCCTGCAAAATGGGGATTGCCATTTGTAAGTGAAGTCTGTGTGGGACAAAATGAGTTCAGGCTCCCAAAGGGGTCAGAATGCAGACCGTGAATTCTGAGAGCTGATGGAGGTTGGAGGGAGGGAGCTTGTATGTGGGGGAAACCAAGGAAGGCTTTCTGGAGGAAGAGACAGCTAAGGCAGGCCTTGAAAGATGGTAACTAATGCCATTCCCTCAGAGCTTACCATTTAAAAATAGGTGATGCAGTCTCCGCATTATAGAGGAAGAACTGGGGTTCAGACAGGTGAAGTGACTCCCCCAAATTCACACAGCTCCTCAGGGTTGGAGCTGGAACTCAAAGGAAGACCTTCTAAGCGCGGAAGCTCACCCGCAGCGGATGGGACTCAGCCTTTTGGAGACACAGGTCTGACGGGGATGGGGAAGGGAAAGGCTCATGGGGTTTCAGTTCCCAGCTCAAAGGGCCTTCAAAGTGGAGGAAGGGGCTGGAAGCCCAGGGGCGGCCCGGCCAGGGGAAGGGGTGGGGTTCCTGGCTGCACCTGGGTCACGTAGGCCAGCTGGCGCCTTGGCCTCAGTTTCCTGTTGCTGCTTAGTGTCTGGGAGCAGAGACACGGGTTCTGGTCTCCAGCCAGCCCTTTGCCCCCAGAGTAGCAACAGCAACAACAATGAACGCTTACTGAGTACTTGCTGTGGACCAGTTGTGCTGAGATTCTACATGTATCACCTCGTGCACCTCGAGTCTATAAAATGGGGTGACTCTTGGAAGTACCCGCATTTTCCTCATTTTACAAAGGCACAGAGGGGTTAAGTAACAAGGGTGTATGATTTTTTTTTTTTTTTTTTTTGCGGTACGCGGGCCTCTCACTGTTGTGGCCTCTCCCGTTGTGGAGCACAGGCTCCAGACGCGCAGGCCCAGCGGCCATGGCTCACGGGCCCAGCCTCTCCGCAGCATGTGGGATCCTCCCGGACCGGGGCGCGAACCCACGTCCCCTGCATCGGCAGGCAGACTCCCATCCACTGCGCCACCAGGGAAGCCCAAGGGTGTATGATTTTTAAGTGAAACTGAAACTGCTGGGGTGTGAATGCAGGCACCCAACTAATGGAACTTGTGCTGCATCAAGCACTAGCTGACGACCTCAGGCAAGTCCTCCCAGGCCTCTGTTTCCCCATCTTGAGGGGACATCAACCCCCACACTCCACTTCCAGCTCTGGGAAGAGCTCTGCGCTTCTCCGTGTGGATGGACTGCTTAGACAGGTGGACTGGTCGTATGCTCAGTTTCCTCTACCTGTTTAGGCTTCTTTAGGCTGCCCTGTTCTCCCAGCCCCCATCACCGCTCCGTTCCAGTTTTAATAAAGAGTGGCCGCAGCAAGGTCTCCCGTGGCCGAGAGTTCATTAGCTGGCAAGGCCAGGCTGTAGGAGTGCTGAGGCCTGCTGGGAAGTAGCCTTGTAAATAATTAAAGCTCGGCCACAGCTCCCAGCTGGGGCTGCAAGCCCGCATCTGGTCTTCAGTGTGCCGCCTGGCCTAGCCCATTCTCACACCCCTGACACGAGGCCCAGCTTCATGTCCTTTCCTGGATGGAGTCATCTGACAGATCGTGCTGCTCTCTCTGAACCTCGGTTTCCTCATCTGACCCACCAGCTCCACCATTCGGAGTCCTCCCGAAGCTCCCATGTACCCATAGGATAGGGTCGGCTTAGACTCCTCTGCATCTGGCCCTCTGTGACCAGCTTCCGCTGCCCCACTGCCCTCCAGCCCCTTCCTGCTCTTCCTATGAACCTGTGACACCAAACTTCTGTCACATTCTGGCCTTTCAACTGCTTCTTACTGCTAGGGCTTTGCACGTGCTATTCCATCTGTGTGGAACACTTTCTGCTCCCTCACCTGGCTACCTTCTTTTTGTCATCTTAGAATCATCAGTGCAGGTATCACCTCCTCCAGAAAGCCCTCCCTGCTCCCCTCTTTCCCCAGGGCTGAGATACAGGAGTCGAAAGAGGGGACTTAGAGATGTGTGTTGGAATAACTCAATGTGGCCTTGAATCAGATACTCCTGGTTTTCTATCCCAACTGTGACCTCTGGCTGAATGGCCTTGGAGGTGATAATAGTTTCTCCCTCCCAGTGATGAGGATTAAGTGAGATAATGTGCCTGGTAAGCAGTAGGTGTTCAATGAATGGAGTGGGTCTGTCTGTTCCTGGAGGAGGAGTCTCACTGAGGTCTCTAGATACCTGTCTGCCAGGACCCCCCTGGTTCTCCTGCCCGCATTTGCTTAGCCCGAGATCCAAAGGCTCGCGCAGCTGAGGCGTGCCTCAGCCAGAGGGTTCCCCAGCCACAGTGGAGGTGGTCCCAAGGCCATTCGGCCCTGAGATGGACCTGGGAGTGGAGGAAGGTACCCAAGGAGGGCCTGAGGGAAGAAATGAATCAAACAGGCCTGGTTGGTCTCAGTGAATGAGTGGCCGGGGGCCCTGGGAGGGGCCGAGGAAGACTTCCCTCAGGCCGTATGCTTGTCCCAAGGCTGGTTTCCAGACCTGTCTGTGCCTGGGAAGGGGAGGAAGCCCTACAGCCCCCATGGCTCTGCCCCACAGGGCCTAAGCTTCTCCCTTCCCTAGGGCCAGGTCTGTGTCTCCGTGGCTGGCCCCAGCAGGCCTTGGGAGTGTTTGCTGAAGACTCTCCCATGGGCCTTCCTGGGGGCTCTCCTGGGACGGAGTTCCCCTCTGGGAACCCCCTGGGCTTTCTCAGGCCTGCTGGGGGTTCCGAGTGCAATAGGCCTCAGGGCTGGTTGGCTTAGTCCTCTCGGTTGTCTGCAGGCAGCTGACTTGACAGTTCTCCCTCCTTAGGGAAGTAGCAACAGCAGGTGAAACCAGAGAGTTGCCCCAGGGAGAGGGTGAGGAGCGAGAGGACCCATAGGGCTGATGGAGCAGGAGGGTATAGGCTTATTTGTGCCACCCTTCAGGGCTGTTACCAAGTGCAAGTCTCCTGGCCCAGGGTCTGTGGTCAGACCCCCAGGCCAGTGCCATCCCCATGAAGCCAGTCCTGGGCCTAGGAGAGGGTGTGGGGCCCTGCTCTGGGGGCTGGGCAGCCAGGCCTCGGGGCCCTGGATCTCAACAGCTCTGCAAATGCCCGCAAGCCCAGATCACCCAGTCTTTGAAGGCCTGATGGAGATGCCACCTCCCCCAGGTGGCCTTCCCTGACCTCTTGTCCTCTTGCTCCCTAGTCCCTGAGCACCCACAACATGTCCCTGTTCTCCCCTCGGTCTCAGATCTGTCTTCTCCACATTGTCTGCTCTGCTATCCTTGTGCTGAGCACGAGGGATTCCAAAATAAATAGCTCCCTTGAGGGAATTACTACTAACAGATACTGACTACTCACCCCCATGCCTGGCACGATGTTGGACAATCTGCATTCATTAATATTACTACTCACAACCCTGTGAGGGCTGTTTTCTTATTATTCCCATTTTAAAGATGATGAAACTGAGGCTCAAAGAGAAGTGACTTGGCCAAGGTCATGATGTTTGAGTGCTAGAGCCAGGATTTGGCCCAGGCCTGTCCACTCTGGAGCCCGGACTCTTCCTTAGCGTCTTCCTCTCTGAGCTTTGTCTACCCAGTTGGGGTCAGAGGGCCTGGGGCTCAGAGGACATGGAAGAAGAGGGTGAGGGGCTGCAGTGTCCAGTGATGCCTTCTTGCACTACAGGTTTCTGTCTAGGAGGGACTGTCTTTTCTGGAGACCACATGGGGCCTCAACATAAGGCCCCCCTTGTCCAGCACCCCCCCATGGGTGTGACCCTCCACAGTTTCCAAGGGCCTTCCTTGGCCATTGCCTGTGGGGTGGTGAGTACTGTTTCCATTGTACAGATAGGGAAACTGAGGACCCAGTGATATGTCGCTGATGCAGATGACTTCAAGGGGTGTCATTTCCAATATTGCCATCCTTCCTCAGAAAAGGCCAAGAGCCCAAGTCATCCAAAATGTGGACTTCGGTTCTCTGACCCCCATGCAATTCGCTGACTCTAGGTCTCATACATACATGCTTTTCTTCTGCTTGGATTGTCCTTCCCTGGCTTCTACCCATCCTTCAAAACCCAGCTCATTACCACGTCCATGAAGCCTTCCCTGTCTTCCTGGTGTGATCTAACCTCTCCTATGTCTGGATGCCCATGGCTTTGTGCACCCTTGTAATAGCCCATCATAGGAGCTTGTGGTTGCTGGGAGAGTCTGTGGTGGGGGACCACAGGGCCTGGCCCAGAGCCGAGGCATTTGAGGGATGGTGTGTGCATGAATGAATGGACTGAGGAAATGTCCCCGACTTTTGAGGGTGAGAAGCATATATCGGTCAGGTGTAGGGGACCCAGGGGCCTCTGAGAAGGCCCTGGGGGGTCCTTGAAGCTGGAGAAGGGAGCTGAGCATCCTTTAGGGACCATAGTCAGGCCCCCTCTTGTGAGCTGGGTCACCTGAAGCCCCGAGGGCACCAGTGACATCCACAGTCACACAGGACCTGGGCATGCAGGCCTCTCAGTGCTCACACTGTAAACTTGGGAGCTTCCCAGCTCCAGGCTTCAGAAGGTGAAACCGAGGCCCTGGTGGCTGGACATCAGCTCCTGGTGTCAGCAGGGACCCATTCTCAGAACTAGGGTGTCCTCAGTTCCTGGGTTGGGACTGAGTCAGAACAGTACGCTCCCAACTCCCACCTGCTGCCACCCCGCCCCCCCTCTCCTTTTCCTGCTGGACCAGGGAACAAGGTGTTCTCAGGCTGCAGGCGGGCACTGGCTCCTGCACACAGAAAGGGCTTGGGACTTCCCCACGGGGACCGCAGGTGCATACTGCCCCTGGCTGGGGCCTGCTGCCCACCCCCAGATCGCTGGGAACTCATCTAAAATAATATTGTTAACTATAGTAAGAGTTCACGAGCATGCTCACTGCTGGGGGCTTTCTCATGCAATACCTCCCTCAGCCGGTGCCTGGACGCATCATCACTGCACTTCACAGAGAAAGAGCCGAGGCTCTGAGAGGTGAAGTCACTTGCCCCAGGCAGGTCAGCGGGTCAGCGGCAGGACTGGGCCATGCCTGTCTGGCTGCATTGTGACACAGGTGAAAGGAAGAGATACACGTTCACACATCCCAGTCACAGCTACAGTGGGAGTGGCCTGGGGTGTGCTGCGACCGCCCTTCCTTTCTAGGTACCCCAGGCATCCGTCCTTGCCAGCCCCTGCCAGTGGGTGTACCGGCTCCCTCCCGAGCAGCTCTGGCCCCTGGGTGCCCCCAGGCATGAGCGCGGCCCCAGGTGGCAGCTTTGATCATCAGTTGTGCTCGCCATGGCTCCTCTTACAAGCCAGTGTATGTCACAGGCCGTAGGAATAGCCCCTCGGCTGCAGTGGCTCAGGAGCGGGCCCTGCCTGTGAGCTCCCCCATCCCCCTGCACCTGGTTTGACCTCCCTGACCCTGGCAGGGCCCAGGCCAGGTGCCCACAAGCCGGCTGCTTTGCGGGCGAGGAACCCAGCTTTTTATCAGGCCCCTTGGAACACCCTCTAGTGACTAGGAGAGTTACTCAGAGAGGCAGGGCCATGGGGCTCCTAGGTCCACACAGTTCCTATGACCCCTCACGGCCTCCACGCACCTGCCCCTTGGATGTGGCAGCCCAAAGCCTCTCTGAGGTCAGCCAGTCTGGGAATGGTCACATGGGAATGGTGAACGTGACCACCGCCCTCCCTTGGTCACTGGCTTTGAGATGCCACAAGGGACTTTACCCCAGCCGCTCTGGAGACTATTTCCGTTTCCGGCCCTCTCAGCCTATTCGAACCACAGTATGGCCTCTTCCAGTTTGTGCCTCACAGCTGCTCTGGGAGGAAGGTGGTGCAGGAGTTCATTATCATCCCCATTTTCCTGATGAGGAAAGTGAGGCTCAGCAAGGGCATGGGGCTCCCCTGGGGCCACACAGCCTGTTACTGGTAGTGCTGAAGCTGAAACTCACTTCAATTGATTTCCTTTGTTTTTCCAACGGAAGTAAGTTTTTCTGATTATATAAAGGTAATTTCATACTTGTAATTTAAAGAAAAGAAAACACACAGACAATTCAGAAAAGGGAAAAGAGGAAGGTAGGAGTCCCCCTTGGTTATACCACAGTGGGAGCTGCCTGTCCTCCCAGAGGTGTTCTTGCATTCTCTGCATGCGAGCTGGTGTGCATGAACATGTGTGTTTCTGGGTTTTCTTTTTTTTTGGTTTTTGGGTGTTTTTGCAAAACGAGCTTGTGTTATGTCAGTTGTTTTCTCCCCACATCATGCACATCTTTCAGTGTCAGTAACAGTAGGTACGTATTATCGTTTTAAAGGGCTAGATAGTAGTCTACTGCATGAATCTTCCCTAATTTAATGACACAGTCTCCTATTGACAGACATGTGTTTAGTTGGTTATATATATATATATATATATATATATCTATATATTTATATTTTTTTCCTGTTCTGCACAGTGCTGGGGTGAATACCAGTACTACACCTTTGTGCATTTGTCTGGTTCTTCCCTTAAGAGGAAGTCCTAGGAAAGGCATGGCTGAGCATGTGCGTTTTCATCCTCACCTTGTCGCAGTCCCTCAAGGAGATGTTTTCCTATCTCACAACACCCCCTGACTCCGCATGGCCCTTCCCAGCCAGGCTGGCGGCCAGCAGGACCTCCCTCTTCCTTGAGCACAGGGCCACCTCACCCTGGCCCTGTGGGGCAGACCAAGTAGCCAGATCCAGGCCTCACAAAACAAAGCAAAGAGAAGGAACAACTGTGTTCTGGCCCCAAGGACTCCCCACCCCCACCAAAGAAAGCAGAAGGGAGTATAATTGGTCTTCATTTTTCTCAAAATATTTGTAGAATCTGTCTCCTCCACAGCTTTATAAAAGTTGTTCTGCCCTTGCCCCTAACTTGCTGTGTGACCCTGCGTGAGGCGCTCTCCCTCTCTGAACTTCATCTCCCCTTTACCCATTGGTCCTTGCTCCACCTGCACTGTAACCAGCACTCTGAGCAGATTTCTTCTCCCTGGAGCTGGGCTCAGGACCAGTCCTGGCCTGGGGGAGGGGGACCTGTGGCCCTCGAGCTCCTTAATGCCTGGTGAGGGTTGGTAGGAGTGTACCTGGCTTTGTGGGTAGATTCCAGGCAGGCAGATGGAGGGTAGCTGGACTTTTTAGGGTCCACTTCCAGAACTCAGCCCTAAGACCCAGGTTCCTTGGGCCACTTTCCCTTTTGTCTTCTTCCTGTGCCCGTGACTGCACTGGATGCAGTGGAGTGATGGAGAAAAATGGAGTCAGGCCACCAGCCCTGTGACCCACTAGCCAGGGTCCCTGGTATGGGTCTTATGTTGTGAGCTTTAGATCCTTGGTCTCTGAAATGGGGATGATGAGCCCACCTCTCAGAGGTGTGCAGGCTGATGTAAAGTGTTCTGCCCAGACCTGGCCCTGAAATGAGCATCCCCTTTCCCCTTCCCGAGCCCCTGATCCCCACCAAGTGGAAGCGACCGTCAACAGCTTTCCTTCTCCTCCTCCAAGGACATAACAAGAGGGCAGTTGCTGAAATAGCAGCAGGAGAGATGTAGGTCAGCTGGCCAGTTGGGAGGACTTGGCTGCCTGGGAGAACAGCAGTTTCTCGGGCCGGGAGGGACTGTAGGAATCATCTCATCCGCTGCCATCTGCACCGGGGGCCCCAGGGTGGCTGCTTCCTGGGTGGCCTAGGGGAGCTGGTTACGCAGAGAGAACCAAGGAGAGCTAGTTAACCATCCGGGCCTGGCATAGTTAGTTATCTAAGAGGGGACCTTGGTTCACCAGTGGGTCCAGTTTAACATCAGAGAGTTGGCAGCTGAGAGAGGCAGGAAGGGCCTGTTGACCCAGGTTAAGCTGCTGGTACGAATAGCTGGAGGCCAAGGGTGGGCTTTCCTGGTGGCGCGAATCCAGGGATATTCGTGCCAGTGCTCTTCCCGCCCTCCCTCCCTCTCCACTTCCTGGACCCCGAGCTGCCATCTGCTGCCCCCATCACTCTCAGAGCCGCACACGTGCGTGTGCATGGAGTGTGCGTGCTCAGAGAGCAGGTGTGCACCAGGAGGGAGGTGACTGTTCTGGACGCACAGAGGCTGCAGGGACAAGGTGACGCTCTTCCTCCCATGCTGGCCAAGGCCGCCCAGCCAAGGCAAAGCCAAAGCCCCCCACTGGGCTGTTTGTGGTGGGGAATTATTTGTAGCTGGAGAGGTGCCAGCGGTCTCTGTTCCCAGCCTGCCCCCTGCCATGGCAGCCTCTCCCCTCCAAGCCTCAGCCTATAGCCCACTGTCTGCACCCACCCACGCCCCACGCAGAGGGCTGAGGTTGATATAAACGCCATGGCCTGGAGACCAGGCCCACCTCAGCTCCCCCACTGCTCCTACCTTACCTAATGGCCATCAGCAGGTCTCTGCCCCTCTTGGGTCTCTGCTCATTGGGAGCGGGGCATCTCCAGGCCCCTCTCAGCCGCAATTCCCTGGGATTCTTTTGTTTTCCCCTGAGAATCACGGAGTTCACAGGAGCTCCGCCATGGCCAGGACCCAGATGTGGCGGTCCAAGGAGCTGCCCCCGTTCCCTGAGGCCCAGAAGGCCCAGAGCAGGGAGCAAGGGCTGTGAAATCCAACCCATCGCACAGGGGATGTGGCATAAACCGTATGTGCAAAGCTGGAACCAACTGTTAATTAGCAGCACCTATATCTGCTCGGGGGTTTCCGCCTGTTTATTTTTTTGCTGAGTCTGACCAGGCCAATTCTTTAATACCCATAGCCCCAGGCTTTAAATATGCTGCATATGTAATGCTCTCCTGTCTCCTCCTCTTTTCATCCCCCATCTGCACAGCTGCCTGCTTCTTGGAGGTGCACGGACAAGGCACACGCGTGGCCTCCCAGTGTCAGCTGGACTGGGGTTTCCACTGCAGTCCTTCCACGTCCTAGTTAGAGGCCTGGGATAAGTCCCTCGAATCTGAACCCCAGACTCCTGCTCTGTGCACGCGGGTAATGAGCAATTCCTGGTCTGGGTACAGTACCTGAAGCCTCACTGGATCTCACAGAGCCAGTCGGTTCTTCCTACACCGGGAACTGGGCCATACCAGGACACAGAGGTCTGCCAGCCATGTGGCTGGAGCCCCTGTTCTGTCTGCCACCCCTTCTCCCAGACCCCTCGCCCTCCCTCTCCCTGGCCTTTGGCCTCTCCCACACTTGCAAACGCTGCCCTGAGTTCTCCCCCTGGAAGCAGAGACCTGAGCCCTTGTCGCTGTTGATCCGTTACGAGCGAGTCCCCCCCAGGCCCTCACCCTCACCACACCAGGAGCCAGGTAGCCTCACCTTGTCGCTGACTTGCTGAGGGACTTGGGCAAGTCTCTGCTCCTCCCTGGGCCTCAGTTTTCCCACCTGTGAGGATTGGATCAGGAGAGTGAGTCACTTTGGACACCGTTTGAAATGCAGATTCCCTGACCCCTGTCTAGGTCTGACTCCAAACCTCTGCTTGCTGTGCGGCCAGGTGGGAGCCATAGACGTGGGGGTGGGAAGCCCCCCAGGTCCCCTACGTCTGACTGCTTCCGCATTGCCTCATCCATGAGCAACTCCACTGTGGCTCAGATAACAGCAGGGCCTCTAACTAGGCTGCCTGGGATCGAGTCCATACTTCACTGCTTCCTAGCTGTGGGACCCTAGGCAAGTTACTTCACCTCTCTGAGCACTTGTCTCCTCTCTAAAATGGAGCCACCAACACCTAACCCTCTAGGTGGTTGGACGATGATACGAGTTTGTTTAGGAAAAGCACCAAGAATAGTGTCTGGACGTGATCGGTGCTCAATTCAAGATTTGCTCCACTTATTTTGACCTCTTTTTCTGAACCTCCATCTCCCATCTGTCCTTTAGGAATCCCCTCCCATGCCAGGCTGCTGCACTGCTGGGTGGGCTGGGAGGGGCCAGGGAGCACCCCCAGAAGTCACCTTTGTCCCTGCTTCTTCCCCTGCAGCCCCAGGCCATAACTTACTGTCCTAATTTAATTAGGAAGAGTCCTTACAGGGACCTCATTAGGAAATGAGCCCAGAGCCTTGGGGACCTCCAGGAGGGGTGGGGTGCAGGAGGAGGTTGCATTGTGTCTGATCCTGCCCAGCCCTTGCCCCCATGCCCCAAATGTGCCCAGAAAGATAAGGGAGCCGAGCCCCTTAGACCTGTGACATGGAGTGTGGGCAGTCAGGGCCTCCATCCTCTGCCCCCTGCCCAGCTTTGGCCTCACCCCCCTGGATGGGGGTGGGGAAGATTGAGAGATGAGGTTTCTCTTGTTCTGCTCCACCTGCCCCTGGTGCCCAATGTCTCTGGCCTGGCACAGAGCAAGCCTTGGTGAATGTGTGTTGAGTGACTGAATGAGTGAGCTGTGGCTCTCGGGGCTGGAGCAGCATCTTCATTTGGCCAAAGCAGGCTCCCAACCCCCATCCCAATGCCGGAATCCCCTCAGCAGCCCCAGGGGCTGGAGATGGCGAGGGGGCAATTGTCTGCTTACATACCTCCAGGGACAGGGAGCTCACTGAGCAACCTGATAGCTTTTTCTGTCCCTGGATAGCCCTTCCTGTTACAAAATCTGTCTTCCTTTCAATCTCAAATCTGTCTCCTGTGACGCTTCTGCCCTACCCAGGTCCCAGCTCTGTTTCTGGGACCTCAGCTCACAAACACTGCCCCCTGCCTTCACTCCAAGCCTGCTCAGTGTACCTTCCTGGCCTGTGATAGCTGACATGCTGTGTGGCCTTGGGGAAGGCCTGTCCCCTCTCTGGCCACTGCTTCTTGGAGCCTGGTGGGCTGCACAGTCTGGGCTCTATAAACATTGGCTGCTTTCTGTAACCATGACCTACCTCGCAAGGAAGTGGGGGGCTGAAGACAGATGTGCCATGTCCAGCAGTAAAGGTGACACCTCTGCAGACAGCTTATCTCCGGGTCAGCAAGGTGGTAGTGCCCAGACCCCGCGACGACCTGTGGCTGGGCACACGGGCACTGGGGGCTGTGCAAGGACCTCTTCTGCCCTGAGACCAGTCCACAGCATGGACACTGTCCTGGCCTTGGTTAGGAACCTGGGAGTCATCACAGCCCCCGTCTCCCTTACCTCTAACGGCCACCAAGGCCTGATCCTCCCCTCCTGCTTGCCGGTCCAGGCCCTTTCCCCAGCCCACTTCAGCCTCCCCGGACCATGGTAGCAGCACCAACCTCGCCTCTGTTCCCTCCCTCCTGTCCACTCTCCGCTCTGCCGCCGAGGCTCTCAAACACGTGGCGCTTTCTCCTGCCCTTGCTCAGCGTCCTACAGGGACGTCCCCCACTCACAGGATAGTCTACTTGCTAACATTCAGGGCCCTTCAATGCCCAAACACATACCTGGCATCTCTCCTGCTGCAGACCTCACCATCCACTTGTCCCCCCAAACCCCATGGCTCTGTGCTCCAGCCACACCCCACATGTGTTTGATGTCACAGGGGCATCATCACACTCTCACATGTGGGTCCCTCTGCCTGGAACGCTCTTCCTCTGTTTGTTCAACCCCACTTTGCTTTAAGAGTCTCCATTTCCAGGGAGCCTTCACACCCCAGCTGAGTCAGGGCCTCCTCTGGGCTCCCCCGTCCCTGTGTTTCCTTCCATCTCCATCCTTGCCACTCTGCGTCAGGATGGTCCGATTAAGAGTCTGTGGTTCACACCAGACCACGGGCCTCAGGAGATGGGGCAGGGGGACCTGGCAAGGGCCTGCGGAGAAGCAGGGAAGGGAGGAGAGCGGGTGGGGCTCTTTGGCTTTTCACACGCCCAGCGCCCCTCCCACCCCAGGCTGTGTTTCTGCTCCTCGCGCTGCATCTCCTGTTCCACGTGCCTGCTCACACATGGTGTTTCTGTGAGCCCCCGAGAAGTGCCTTGTGTGGACTGGAGCCTTCGAGTCTGAGCTCCAGCATCCACTGCAGGCCTCCTCTGTGCCAGTGCCCTGCTGGGACCTGGGGAGGATCTGCAGATGGAAAAGCAGGCCTTGGTCGCCCAACTCAATATGTGACCTTGGGCAGTTGGCTTCTCTGAACCTCAAGCTTCTTTGGCAGTGAAAGGGGTGGAGGACCCATGTCTCCTTCCCCTTTTCCTTGGGCACATCTGTGCTGCAGTTGGGGGCAGACGTGGCTTCACAGGACCCTGAGACGGCAGCTAGACCAGAACTTCCTCCCCTCTGGGGCCTGTGGGGCCTTGGGCCAAGCTTCGCCGGGATGAAGGGGGAAAGGGGTTATGCTCTCTGTTCGTTGCAAAGACCCACCCCCATGTTTGCCTGCACTTTGGCATTACCAAGCGCCTGCTCCCACGCAGGGTGCCCGGCTTGGAACCGCCCCCGTTTTAAAATGAAAAGTCTCATGTCCAATGGGACACTTGGCCTGCCGGCCTGCACCCTGCCCACCCCCGTCGCTGCTCCCCCGGCTCTGCAACAGGTCTTCCCCTGTTACCTGTGGGTTCTGCTGCCAGTTGGGCAGGGCTCACTCTAAAGAAAGGAAAAAGCTGATTTCTTCCCCACGTTTTGGGAGAATTCAAAGAGACATAGACCCCCTTGGAAGGTCTGGAGGAGCCAGGGCTGAGCACCCCTGTTGGGGTGCTGGTGTGGACATGGCCAGGAGGCCTGGCCTTTGTTCTGACCCTGCCTCTGACACAGCTAGCTGTGTGACAGCTCCCTCTGGGCCTCAGTTTCCCCAGCTCTGCCCTGCTCACCTCACATCAGTACAGTGAACATCATTACCTCGACAGCCCTGCCTTTGCGTTCCTGCCGCCCTTTATATTCTTCAAGGCATTTTTCTGTCTGTTCACGTCCCATTCTGGCCTCGCTACTCCCAGGAGGCGGGCGGCACTAGGACCTTTATTCCCACATCAGATAGGAAGAAGCTGGGGACACAGGCCGTTTGCCTTGTACAAGGTTCTGTGGTTTACAGAGCCCTTTCCGTGTATTGCCTCTGGGCTCCTAGTATCCCTTGGGAGGTGGGCTCAGCAGGATTTGCTGTACCAGTTGTACAGATGGGGACACTGAGCCCACAGTCGCACGGGATTTCGACTCCTTGATGGTTTGGGAGAACGTAAAGGATGAAGACTGATGGGTGGGTGGCCGTGCTGTGGCCGCGGTGTGTGGTGATTACCCGTAAGTGGGGGTCACTGGCTGGCTGGTCCTCTTCCCCTCCCTACTCCCAGCTTTGTCAATGGCTTCATCAGTAGGAGACAGATGCAAGGGAAAGGAGGACACAGAGAGGAGTGGGGAAAGAGAGGACGTGGGGTGCGGGGGAGAGCGCTGGGGAGGTAGGGGGGAGGGGTGGGGTCCAAGCAGCATCGCTCCTTCCTCTTGTGGTTCTCACAGCCTGTCTGCACCGATTCCTGACAGATGGAGGGAAGGGGAGAGCTGGTGCCAAGAGGCTGTCACCGCAGGCGGGCAGAGCGGGGGGGGGGCGCTTTGTGGCTAGTGTTTGTACGGGGAGGGGGCAGCAGCTGGTGGGCTGCCTGCTGGGCCTCCTGGGAGCCTGCTCCCCGGGAACCGTGGTTGGCAGGGTTGTAGATGCTGGGGGGGCAGGAAAGTGGGCAAGGGGTGAGCCTGCCACCTGCCTGGGACTGGCCGTGCCCTTGCCCCTGTCCAGGCAGACAGCCACCCGTCTCTCCTCTGCTCCCTGCTACCAGCAGGGCCCTCCCTCCAAGGACACATCCTACCCCCCTGACCGGGTTTCGGGGTGGATGGGGGCTCTGGAGGCTGATGCTGAGCTGTGGTCAAGGTGGACCAGGGCAAGGAGAGCATAGGCACCAGGAGGCCATCGGGATCACAGGGCCACGAGGGGCTCAGAGCAGGTGGGGCCTGACCTCATGTCTGCAGGGCCAGAGTGCATTCACTGAGCCGCCCCGGATGTTCCCCAAAGCCCCCTTCATGCCGAAGGGCCTCTTGCTTTTTCTCCAGGCTCTGACACGTGTACAGGGGTGGGCAGCCCTGGCCCGGGGGTTAGTTTGGCAACTTCAGTAGCTCTTGCTTTTTTAGATCGTGGGTTTCTCCAGGCAGGGTTGTGTCTCATGCTCTCTTTCCCAACTCCCGTTGGCCAACGCAGGGCCCAGCACAGTGGAGGGGCCCAGTGAATGCTTGTTGAATGGATGGATGGATCTCTTGTTTGCACACCTCCTGGGACGGAGACCTCACTTCTTTATAAGGTAGTTCTTTTTATTTCCAAAAACAGAGTTCTTTCTGAGAGGCCCTGTGGGTCCCAGGCCTGTCACAGGGGCTGTACAGAGCCCCCTGGCTAATCCTGCTGCCTTGGAGCTGCCCCGTAGAGACCAGAGAACCCCCGAGCCCACCTGGCTCCTCAGTGGCACCTGTCAGGGCTGGTCTCCACTAACCTGGGGGGGGGTCAGTAATCATAGCCATCGTTTATTGAGCTGCCACTCAGTGCCAGGTTGTACCTCACTCAACCCTCAGGTCAGCCTGATAAAATAGGTACTGTTTTTATCCTTCATCATGCAGAGGAGAGAAATGAGGCAGAGGTAATGAGCAGCTTCCCCAGGGTCGTGGGGCTAGTGACTGAGTCAGGAAGTTGGGGGGTGAGCTGGGGAGGGGAAGGCCTCCTGGGGCAGGACTTGGGGGGTGTGTGGGGCTTGGCAGGGCTGAGAAGGGTTATACGCTGGAGGTAGATGTGACCCTGCACCACACACTGTCCACTCCCTCCTCCCTACACTGTTCCCAGACACATCCTTCACACCAAGACTCCAACTGAGTGTCCCTCAGGTGAGCCCTGGGGACCTGGGGCCCAGAGCCCCTCCTGTTCCCCTGGTTGTGCTCCAGGGGGAGCCCCAGGACTTTAACATGGCCTGTCCTGTTGGGTGATCTAAGGTGTGCAGGGTGATGGCTAGGGGCCCAAGGTGTTGGGATGGGCAGGTGGGAGCTTCCTTAAAGTTGGTTCTGGTCAGAGGTGTCCTCCACATTAATATTAATGATGGCAATCATTAATGATAAATTATGGTGTTCCCGGCCCATGCCAGGGCTGGGCTGGGCGCCCTGGGGGAAAGCCGAGGGGAGTAGAAGGGGGGGACCAATCCTGAGAGCAGTGGGTACAACTTCCACTGCATTTTTCTCTTCCCCAGAGCCTGACACAGGCTGGGCCCTCGGGGGTCAACTTAGTAAAGTCTTAGTGGTTGAAAAACAGATACCTCTCTGATGGGACACCTACTGCCCAAGGGCCTGCTTCTCCCCTTCCTCCATCACTGACAGATTGATTCCCCTAACATTACTGCCAGGCCCCGTGCCCACCCAGCACGGCCCCCACTGCCTGACCTCACCCCTTGCCGTGGCTCTCGAGATCCTTCCAGGGGCTCTCAGTGAGCGTCATGGGTGACTGTGGTCCCCTGACCCCCCTGACTGTGTGACCTTGGGCAGATTAGCTCCCCTCAGAGTGCCTTGGTTTTCTCATCTGTACAATGGGGTTATGGTAGTTTCTTCCTCAAAGGACTATGAGGAGGATTAAACGAGATGGATGATGAGCACGGCGCACGGTAATCACTCAATAATGTTTGTTCTTATGCTCAGGATGGGGTGCGGGGGGGAATGAAGATCTCGGAGCACCTTGGCTCTCCACGCATGACCTCAGGAATCCTCTGACAGCTCTGTGAGGGGGGATTTGTCTTGTTGCTTTGCTGACGGGGATGGTGAGTCACAGAGAGGTAGGGTGACTCACCCAAGGCCTCTCAGCATGTGAGCGGCAGATCCGAGCCCTGGTCTCTCAGGCTCCGAGGCCCATGCATTTGTCACTGAGCCAGGTAGGGACGAAGGGCTTAGCCTGAAAACTCCTTTGGAAGTGGTGTTGCAAAGGCTCCCGGCTTCCTGTGCTGATCTTCAAACCTCCATCCCCCAGATCCCAAATCCCTCCTAATCCTGGGAAAGAGGCAGCCCCGGGTCACATCCATCAGCCGCTCTGAGTGCTCTCCCCGGGCCTCTCATCTCCCACGTGAGCTGGGGAGTGGCAGGCGAGGGCCTGGACTTCGAGGATGGGGGATTTCCCGACTCGGTTGAAATCTGTCACAACATTCATGTTAATTAAGCCTCGTTAATTCAGCCCTCTGCTTAGGCAGAGCTCCTGACAGCAAATTACTCATAAGTGAGGCAGTAAATTTATTGCTGCGTTTTCCCAAACACTCAGCAGCAAAGAACGTGCCCCGGGGAAAGTCAGAGGAAAGGCCTGGAGGGCAACTGCTGCCTGGTTCCTGCCAGCCTGGACCACCAGGGACCGTGACCCAGAGAACGGCGGGGGTTCACCAGGGGACCTGGGTGAGGATGGGCTCTGGTCCATTCAGAGCAGGCTGCCTGGAGACAGAGTGAGCTTCCCCTCACTGGAGGCATGTAAGTGGGAAGGCAGGGAGCATTGCAAGTCCCCCTGGGCTGGCCCGTCGTCTTCCCGCCTCATCCGTCTCACCCGGCAGACCGCGCTGGCTCTGTGCATTGTCTCCTCTGACAGTGCCTTGGAGTCCCACAGTAGGGCTCGTAAAGGGTGAGTTGGGATCTGAACGTGAGCCCCAGAGACCACCCTGGTGTCTGTAAACACCTTCCTCTGCAGTGAAGTCTGAGGAACCGAAGTGTGCAGGCAGGACCAGACAACCCGGCCAGGGGTGCTGCGAGGGGTCTCTCCCTGTCCTGGGTTATAGGGTGCTCTTGGAACCAGGATCAGGACCACATCTGGGCAGATGACCCTTGAGTCCGGACCCCCCTTACTAGGCTAGGTATCAGACCTCCAGGTGAGGATGCAGGCTCTCCCGGGCAGTGGGAGCCCCTCTCCCTCCCCGGCCCCACAGTCCTTCCCCCTAAGGTCTGCTGCCTTCCTTGGTTTCGAACTGGGCCATGCCTGGGACATTTGGAACAAACCCAGGCTCTGGGTACATAGAACTTTTGAAAAATTAATTAGAGCATTAAATGGTAGCCCTCTGGGAGAATCCCACCATCTGGCTGTCGCAGGAGAGGCAGGAAAATCTATGCCTATCTGTCTGTAGCGTGTGAGCATCACATGAAGCCACCTGTGTGTGTGTGTGGCCCGTGTGCTGCAGTGTGTGCACAGCATGGCGTGTGTGTCTGTGTTTGGTATGTGGTGCACATCTGAGTGTGCAAGTGGGCAGTGTGTTTGTGTGCATGTGTGCCCATCTGCATGTGCTGTGTGCATGCGCCCGAGGGTCTGCATGTCTGCCTGAGCACACTTCTGTGCCCAGGCCCGGCTTCTGGGGGCAGGGAGTCAAACTGAGCTGTGTGCAGAGAGGGGGCAGCCTCTCCACCCTTCCTGGCTGAGGTGATGCTCACAGAAGGGCAGGTGGGCCGTGCACAGGTGGGACAGGGGTAGGTTTGGCAAGTGCACAGCAGGCCTGCAGGGGGCGGGCAGGGTGGGATTCTCATCCCCTGTTTGACAGATGGGGAAACCCAGGCCTGCCCAAGCACTGAGCCAGTGTGTGGAGAGGCCAGGACTGGAGCCCTGGCTCTGGGGCCCCCTGTGCAGTGCTCTTTTCGCACCTTTGGCTTCTTTTATGCTGTTGGATTTTCATGGAGGCTCAGAGAGGTTCTTGAGAGGGTACCACTCCCATTTCTCAGGGCTGCTCAGGGGGCAAGGTCAGGACTTGCACTGCAGATCCTGCATCCTTCTTACTGTGTGGAGGAGGGTGGAGTCAGGGCAGAACACTGGGCCGATGGATGGTCACTGACTTGCTGTGTGGCCTGGGCCCATCCTGTCCCTTTCTTTTTTTTTTTTTTTATCAATTAGTTTATTAATTTTTGGCTGCGTTGGGTCTTCGTTGCTGCGCGTGGGCTTTCTTCGTTGCTGAGCGGGGGCTACCCTTCATTGTGGTGTGCAAGCTTCTCATTGCAGTGGATTCTCTTGTTGCGGAGCACAGGTTCTAGGCACGTGGGCTTCAGTAGTTGTGGCACGTGGGCTCAGTAGTTGTGGCGCACGGGCTTAGTTACTCCGCAGCATGTGGGATCTTTCCGGATCAGGGCTTGAACCCGTGTCCCCTGCATTGGCAGGCGGATTCTTAACCACTGAGCCACAAGGGAAGCCCCATCCTGTCCCTTTCTGAGCCTCATGGGTGTTGTAAGAACTAAATAAGGAGATGCATGCAAAGGGCTTTGTAAACCTCAAGGTGTGGTAGATAGACGAGGGCCTGGCCCAGGGGCGGCTGTCACACTATGCTGAGGGCCACGTGTCTCCAGGGTTCCCTGAGGAGCAGGTAGGAGGTGGGGCCCTGGACGGAGGCTGGTGCCCTCCCCAGCCTTGCAGACTGTGAACCTTTCCCCAGCACTATCTGGCTGGGTGCTGAGTGCCGGCCCTTACTGTCTTCCAGCTCCAGTCTCCCACGTGTGGCTTGTGATGATGAACTAGAGCAGGAACAGGGCTCAAAGAGCAGTGGGACCCACCTCTTCTCCAACGGGTGGTGACACTAAGGTCCAGAGAGGGTGAGTGCCTTGCTCAAGGCCACATAGCAGCTCAGGAGTACCGCTGGGACCGGAATACAGGCCTCCTGGCCCCTGGCTCTGTTCTCCTTGGTCCTGTGTCTTTGGAAAGGGAGAAGGAGAACAGAGAGGTGGTTCCTGTACCTGCAGGGAGGGAGGTGGGGGTACCAGCCAGCTGGAGAGAACTTGGGATCCCCTGAAGCTCCAGTTCATTATGCATGAATGAAGGATTTTTAAAGCATTGTTTCAATGATTGTTGTTTTTACTGTGTATGCAGAATGCTGGATGGTAAAGATGGTTTGTATCTTGGACTGTAAGTTCTGTATAGATAGAAGAGACCCAGGCCTCAAGATTGCACATGTTCTTTCATTTATTCATTCATCGTTCATTCATCCAGCATCCATTTCCTAAGCATCCCCTTGGTGCTCACCATGTAGATCTTATCCTGCCTCCAGTGAGCTGCTAGTCTGGTGGGGAAGGGTCGTTGAGTGACAGGAACACGGGGTGATGAGGCTGTGGCCAGAACAGCCCTCAGATTCCATGTGGGCTCATGGAAGACTTTTCAGTAGAATGGGAGAACCCCAAAGAATGAGGAAGATGTGCCCACCAGACACCCTGGCCTCACATGGGCTTGACCTTGGACAGGCTAACCATTCACCCAGAAATGGGCCGCTGGGCACCTTCCAGCTCCACTCCCCTCCCCTCCCCCATGCAGCTCTCCCTGGGCTCGGGCCCACACTCAAGAATGGAGGAGAGGCCCCCTTAGAGGACCCTGGCTGCCTGTGGGTCCGTGGGTGGAGATGGCAGGGCGTGCTGGTGGCCGGAGCTCGCCGCCTGTATGCCTAGGTGGGCCAGTCTTGACTCTGCCCCACTCAGGGTTATGATCACGGGGGGATTAGTGGCGACACCACTTCTGAAATAGCTTGTCCTTTGAGCCCAGCTGGCTGCCCAGCCATGATTCCACCTGGACCTTTTTCTCCAAGGAACAGCCCTTCTTTATACACAGAGAAACCATGTTAGGAAGAACCAGGAGGCCCAGGATGACAATGGCCAGGCCTCCTGATGCCCTTTAATAATTGTAACAAAAACTTCCTGAGGACCTACTAGGTACAGAGCCTGGGGGTGGGAGAGCGAAAAAGAAAAGTTGAGAGGAACTTGCATCACTACGTCGGGCACTGCTGTGTTATCTTATAAGCAACTACCCTGCAAGTCAGGATGCAGCATCACAATTTTAGATGAGGGAAACAGAGGCTCTGAGAAGTCAAGTAACCTGGCTGAGGTCACACAGCTAGTAAGGGGCCAAGCCAGGATGTGAGCTCTGCTTCCTTAACCTGCCCCTCGTGGGAGGAGGGCCACAGAGGGCTGCAGACGAGCATCTTCCAAATCTCTGTACTGGGAGAAAACGTCCACTTGAAGAAAAGGCCGAGGAGGATGGACTTGTCATGGGTGGTGGGCGTGCTCACGGAGCAGGCTGTTTCAGAGGCAGCTTCCCTATCAGCCAGGCTGTGGTGGGACCTGTCTTGTTGGAGGAACCATGCTGGCTCAGAGCCCGAGTGACGGCCCCCTGTCAGAGGGGCTCTGAGAAGTGGCAAGGGTCTAGGCCAGGATGCCAGTGGGGCGTGAGGCTCTGCTGGGCACCTGCCTCACTCCCTCTCTCAGCTCACTTCCCACGGCCACAACCATCTCCTCCTGCCCAGCTCTGGCCGGGAGCCCTCACAGAAGTCCTGCTGGGGCCCTGGCCGTAGGCACCGAGCCGCGGCCCTTGGCCATTAACTCTGCCCGTGCTGCCTGTCCCTTAGCTGGCTGCAGAGAGGTGGGCGGTGCAGGCCAGAGCCCTGGGCGCCGGCCCAGCAGGACCAGCACCTGAGACACGGCCACCTCTGAAGATCTTGCCTAATGGCAGGGCTTACCAGCACCTAGCAGGGTACTTGGCACACAGCAAGTACTTGATTCTTTCAGCTTCCAGAAGCAGAGACTTGAGACTTTTCAGTGGGAACAGGGGTCATCAGAAGCTTGGCCCTCCCAGGGTCCCTCCCAGAGTACAGGACTAAGGGTGTGTGCTGGACCCCGACTGTACCAAACTCTTCCTTAAGTGGGCCGGGACCCCCCCCCCCACCATGAGCTCTCGCCAAGCGGTCCAGTGGCAACACGTGGGCCTGCCTCTTCTCCCCCACTCTGGCAGAGCCATCTCCCAGGAAACGTGGAATTTTCCCTCATTCCCTTTATGAGGGTGCCAGGGCAAACAAACAGCCTAATCCAGATGAGCGCTAGGCCACAATCACAGTCTCTTTAGGGGTTTTCTCTCTATTTCCAGCAATTTTGAGAAGCCTGAGTAATTGGTATTCCACACAGGTTAATAGAACTGCTGTCTCCTCTGTATTATGCCTTAATTTCCTTTATCACATAGCAAGTTGGAATTAATCGCCGCTCTCCTTCCTTTTTCCCACCGAAACACATTACCAGCCTGTCTGCTGGTTAAAGTCATCTTGTGGCAGCTCTTGGCTCCTTTCCACTTCCCTGGGAATCTTTCTGACCAGAGCCAAAGAACAAGGAGGGGTGAAAAATCCATTTGTACGAAGTGGGGATCTCCTGTTGAGAACTTATTTCCCTCCCTGTTCAAGAGGAAGGAACGTGTCCAGCCTCCAGCCGGCACAGCTGACTGAGTCCCCTGTCGCTGAGAGCATTCAAGAGGGCGGGATGGCCATATGTCAGCGGTGGGAACAGAGGATTCCTGCACTGCTGGGGGGAAGGGACAGGACTTTGCCACTCCTGGCGCTTGGATTAGATTCTGCGATTTGAAGCTTCTAGGATTCTGTTGTTTGTAAGTTTAAAATTTTCTCTGTGATTTCCAAGTTGAAAAGAAGCTGTGAATCCATGATCCTACCATTGAGCCATTTGGGTCTAAGTACTTTTAAATCGTGTGCTTTAAGATTCTAAGATACTCTCATGGAATTGGAGATTCTGTTCTGTGATTCTAGGCTATTTTATGATTCCATGAGCCTCTTAAGCTGCAGTTCTGCTCCATGACTGGGTCTCAGGAGGGAGTGTCATTGCTTTGCCGAGGCTGCTTTGGGAGTGTGAAAAGCCCAGGCCTTCTCTGGCCTCAGTTGCCCCGTTTATGAAATTCGAGGGTTGGACCAGAGGGCCCTCCAGGTCCTGCCTCGCAGGTGTGTTCTGCCTGCAGCTCCTTTAGCTCCTTCTGAGCTTCGTCCACACAGTGCCCCGTCAGCGCTGGCCACCCCACGGCACCTCTGGGAACCCAGAAGCTTTTCCCATCTGAGCCACACCCCTTGCCCACTTGCCCCCAGCCCTCTCGCATTCCAGCAGGAAGGCGACCCAGCTCT
Organism: Aethalodelphis obliquidens; assembly: GCF_003676395.1. Taxonomy (NCBI): domain Eukaryota; kingdom Metazoa; phylum Chordata; class Mammalia; order Artiodactyla; family Delphinidae; genus Aethalodelphis; species Aethalodelphis obliquidens. The sequence continues at coordinate 8,501,876 of NW_020837953.1, forward strand.
CCTCCAAAGTCCCAGCAGGAAAGCCGGTGGGGGTGATAAGAAGAAATAAACCAGATCATTGACAAGAGCTCCCTTGTCTTTGTGAGCTGAACAATTCAGTCTACAATTTCAGCATCTACAATCTCCTTTAAGTCTTGCCTCCCAAGGGGTGTAGTTACTGATTGTTAGCCCCATTTTAGAGGTGGGGAAACTGAGGCTCTGAGAGATTTACTCACCTGTACTGGTGAGTTCCAGGACCCTGTGTCGCTTGCTGCTTGCTCAGCTGCCGGCCACGTGCAGGCTGGATTGAACGAGGCGTGAGCAGCCTGAGGTGGTCAGTGTGATGAGGGAGCCCAGGGGCATCTCTCCCCAGAATCTGCTGCAGGGTGGGGTTGCCACCCACACACTCATGCTTCTCCCCTGGAACCACCCCTGGGATGTTCAAGGGCTTCAGAGAATGGACCTTGTTTCCTTCCCAAAGCACCAAGAAGCCAGACAAGAAACTGCCTTCTTCATCTGCTTTTAGAATCTACCTTTTCCTTCTCGATCAAACGGCATTTCTCAGGGCGGGCTTCCTCAGCCCCCACTGCTTCCCCATTGGTGCAAAATCACCCCTTCTTTGAGGCCCAACTCAAAAGGCTCCTAGCTCACCGCCCCTGTCCCCCACGCACCCCTCACCCCCAGAGACGAGCGGCACTGGGGAGAGCTCCCCAGGGCTGAGTTCAGCATCCTTGTTTTCAGCTGGGGCACTGAGGCCCGGAGAGGGAGATGACTGTCTGAGGCCACACAGCAGCCTCGCCACCCTCGATTCTGATCAGGACTATCCTACCTTGTTCTGGGTTGCGGCCGGCCGTTACATCTGAGTTCTTGTCTCCTCAGCTTGGCTGTAATATCTGTGAGGGAAGGTCCACCTCTCATCCTTTGCTTTCCTTGTCAAGCATTAGGGATAAGATGCCCTGGGTTCTGGTCCTGCCTTGAGCTCTGCGACCTTGGGACAGTCCGTTGCCTTTCAAGGGCTTTTGCTTCCTCATCTCTCAAAGGGGGTGATGCCCCCTGCCTCACAGAGTTGGAGCCAGACTGTCCTCTGTAAGGAGCCAGACTGAGGGGCGGGGGGCTGAGGTCGTGAATCTGCTGCTCAGCACCGCATTCATTCAGGATCCCAGTTCTGCCAGATTTCCTTTGGCCTTCGCTGAGTTTCCAGCCAGAGACTCTCCTTGTCCCCAGAACAGCCCCGCGGTTCCCCACGTCTGAGCTGCTGCTGCTTTGTGGCCCCTGCTGTAAGGCCCTTGCCCCCTCTCCATGGAGCACCCACCCTGAGCCATGCACGTGCTCTGCTGTCCTCACCGCCCAGCTGCACACCTGCCTCCCCTTCTAGACGTGGGTGCTGACTGTGCCGGCTCGGGGCATGTAGCCCTGCCCGCACGCCGGGAGTGCCCTCTGTCTGTCCCTTCCACTCTCCACCTGGAGGGGTACCAAGGCAGGCCTGTGAATGATGCACGTGGAAAACCTGACTCCTTTCTCCTCCGATGTCTAGATGAGGAGACCAAAGCACGGGGAGGGCAAGGGACTTGTCCAAGGTCACCCCAGCGGTCAGGGGCAACCTGGAGTAGTGCCCAGGGCTCTGAGGCCCAGGCCACTCAGTGGCACCTCCCCCGCCACAACCCAGGCCTGGGTTTGCAGAATGCCCCCAGAATAGCCCTGTGAAGGGCTTTCCCATAGCCAAGGGCCCAGCTACAGTGGGAGGGGAAGGTTTGCATCTCCCTGAGGCCAGCTCCACAGGGAACCTTGGGATGACTCACTGAGCCCACTCTGGTCTGGTGGAGCCTCCCGGGGCCTCCCAGGCTGTCAACAGGGAGATGAGTGATGTCCAGCCAAGCTGCAGAGCTTCACCTCGGCGCTGACGGCCAGGGTGGGCACAGCCTGGAAGGCTTGCTGCGGGCACTGTCCAGGTAGGTCTGACCTGCCAAAAATATGGCAGCAAAGTAAGTACCCTGTGGTGACTCAAGCTTGCTAGTGTCTGGGCTCTGGCAGGCCCCAGGCAGGAACTCCACTCCTTTGGGCCTTGTCGGAGGTAGAGGGCGTTGTCAGACGCCATCAACAGCTGATGCTTGAACTGGCCTTGAGGAGTGGGGAGAGTTTTGCCAGGTAGAGATGAAGAAGCACCTCCTGCAGGTGGAGCTGCATGAGTGGGACACCAGGTAGGCAAGCCCACGGTTTGTCCATGACCGTTGGGTGGATGTGGAGGCGTTGGTAGCTAGGGGTGGGCGAGAGCAGTTAGCGGGGCAGCCTGAAGTGTTCCTGAGCACCCTGCTAAGACACTTGGTCAGATTCTAGGGGAGATGGGAACCCAGCAGGACCAGGAAAGGTGGCTTTCTGATGATGGAGAGGCCTCCAGCGGGACAGTGGAGGATTTCCAGTGTGGATTTCCAGCCCCCTACCTGGAGTCACAGCGGTGGATTGGGAGGGCCTGGGGACTGAGCCACAGATCCCCTCCTTTGCCAGCCTCACTCTGGACCTCTTTTTAGCACCATAACTAAAAGAAAAGGAACTTAGAGGTCATCTCGTCCAATCCAGTCCCGTCGTGGAGGAAGAGAGCCAGGCACAGGGAAGGCAGAGGACTTATACAAGGTCACACAGTAGAACCAGGTCCCCAGGCCAGTGGTGGGAGAGAGCCCAGTGCCAACCCTGTTTGCAGTGAAATGGTCTTAACCTCTTTCCAAATAAAAGCTAGCAGCCTCCCAGACACAGGCCTCAACTACTTTGCAGAGCAGTGCCCTAACCCTCAGGCCTCCTGGTTGGGCACCCAGTGGGCCAAGGACCCCTGGATGGCCGGCAAGGGGCTGAGGGTGGCAGAGAGCCCATACCAGCCTCCTGGGCAAGAAGCCCAGGGCCAGCACAGAGGGGGTGCCCCAGAGAGGGTGCCCCAGAGAGGCTGCAGCCCAGCCAGCCCCAGGGGATGGATTTCCCAATAACAGGGTGTCACTGCCCATTTATCACCAGGATAGCCCAGTGGGGCTCCTCTCAAAACGCTTCTCCTACCAGCCTAATTGGTGAAAGCGTTTGCTTTTTCCACTCAGGTGGGGCTGCTTCCCAGCTGCTGCCTTGTGGTCAGAGGGTGCGGCATCCCTTACTGCCTATGGGGGGGGTAGTGGGGAGGGACTGCCCCTCCCCCAGACAGGTGGGGGGTCATCACTCCGTCATTCACGGCTTCGTGCCACCTGGCTGCTTGGGTAGGAACGACTGGCCACCCGGCTTTTACTCCCTTAGCGAACCCGACGCGGGCTACTGACTGAGGCAGCTTCTCAGGCCCCTCTGGCCTGACCTCCTCGCCCACCGCTGCAGAGTTTTGTCCAGGGAGCCCTGGGTTTCCCACTCGAAGTCAGCGGGGTGGAAGCAACAGAGCCCAGAGAGGCCTGGCGGTGTTACCCAGCTTGTTGGTGGCAGAGCCCGGCTGGAATGAGACCTGGAGCCTTTCCCTCAGCTGCAGAAGAGCTGTCCCTCTTCCCACTGGGGCTGGTGATGGGAGAACGAGGCCTGGAAGGTGGAGTCCTTGGCAGGCTCTGAGGTCTGCTCGTGGGAGGCGGAGCTGTGACTGACTGGGGTTAGACAGGAAGGTCCCCAAGTTCAGAGGAGGCTGAGTCCCCACTGGGGCCAGCCAAGTGCTCTCACCTGAGCGGAGGGACAGTGTGTGGCTGGGAACCAGGCAGGGCTCTGGCTGGAGGTCGTGGAGGGTTTCCTAGCCACACCTTCTGCTTTTTGGAGGCTCCTACCCTGAGGATACTGTGAGTTTCCCTCTAGCTGTTTCCTTGCAACCTCAAATCCCAGTGCCAAGTGGGTGTCCCATATCCGGAGTGGGCAGTCCTGAGCCTGGAAGTTGGTCAGGGAGTGGCCGTCCTCTCCATTGCTGCCTGCTTCTCCGAGCAGCACCCCTTGCATGGTGCTCGGGCCTTGTGCAGGCGCCCGCCGGGGACCCCTGCTGATCCCATCTACCTCTCCCCCACACCCGTTCCCCCCCCCGACCCCCTCACAGCTGTCACTGGCTTAATACCCCTTTGTCCACAAATCACTGCGACAGGAAGACCCCTCTGTCGTCTGTCCCTCGGAGACGCGCATCTTCCCTATGGCGACAGGGAGACCCACATATCCCAGTGATGGTTTGGACCTCCCTTGGTGACAGCGGGGCCGGGGTCGGGCAGCGTCCGAGAGCAGCTGGGATGTGCCAGGGCCTGGAAGAGGGACTTGGCTGTGGGAAGCCCCAGGTGGTCCCCTGGAGCAGTACCGTGAAGCGCAACCCACCTGTGTCATAGAGTCACAGACCCAGAATGTCAGCTGGAGGGGGTCCTTAAAGATATGTTCACCTGAGGAAACTGAGGCCAAGGGGGGGAAGTCACACGGTCTGTCAGAGGCGTGGGACCGTAGGTATTCTTTGAGCACCTGCTTGGCATCAGACTGTGTGTGAGGGGGACGCTGAGCTGAAAGAAACGTTGGCAGGCAGTGGTGTGTGGAGTCAGGTGGACACCCGGCTGGGGACACCGTGTCCAATTTAAAAGCAAAGGCGCCCTCCCCAAAGAGTGACCCTCCCACCCCCGCTTCATTCTTTTATTTTCTGCCTGAAGCCCTTCACATGCCCACCCCTCCCCGCCAGCATCTGCTGCTTCGTTTCCTCTTACTCCCCAGGTGGGATGCGAGGGTGGAGGAGAAAGCGGACTCAGATGTCACCTGCTGATGGATGGTGGTGGCCTGAGCCCCGGAGCCCGCTGGGCAGCACAAAGCCGCAAGCTGAGCCCCTCCCACCGCGCTCCGTGGGTGTCGGGACACTGTGGGAACGGGTTGCCTTTCTGGCACCACCCAGAGCCTCGAGTCTGACTGTCAGCGTGGACTCGGGGACACAGTCCCTTGCAGGATGGGGTCGGGGGGTGTCCACAGCTTGTCGACACGTGTGCGTCACGCAGTAACTGTCCTGGAGTCCCGTCAGGAGGCTGAGGGTGTGTGGATCAGGGTGGTGCAGTCTTAAAAACTTGGGTCCTTAGAGAGTGAGAACCTTAAACCCACAAAAGCTATTCTAAATGTTGTATTAGACTCACGGGATCTTTAAACTGAGGGTTTTTAGGAACATCATGTGTCGGGGGCGGGATCGGGGGTGGGTTTGAACCCAGTGCTGCTGGACCCCAGAGCTGCTGCCGCTGGGCTGTGAGCCCAGGGTTTCACGGCCCCACCAGGGCTGCTAAGGGAGCGATGGGGTCCCCTCTCGCCCTGCTTCCAGTCGTGCAGCTCCATTTTACTCTATTTTATATGCTGGGGTTTCACTTAGGAAAAGCATCCCTCTGCTTAAAAATAAAGTTTCCCAGGCCCGGTGCTATGCTGCAGCTCTGGGCCGGGACCCGCCTCAGGCTGAGAGGGTGGCTCTGGCCGGCGGGTGAACAGGCAGGCAGACCGGGCTTCCCGGGAGGGGATGCAGGTTGCTCTGGGCCACTGGCTCCTCCCCCTCTCGCTCCTGCTGTGTTGTTGCTGCAGCCAGAGAACACTCCGGGTCTGTCGTGCCGTTGACTGGGGTGACAGTTTAATAGTAGCTTCCTGGGCTGTCATTTAAATCTGCCTGCCAGGTTAGTAGGCCGGGGCCGGCTGGCACGCCCCTGCCCCCACCCCGGATCTTCGTTCTGCTGGCAGTGGTCGTCTTGGCAACGCCAGGGCCTGGCGAGCTCTGCAGAAGGGTAACCGTCGGGGGGAGCAGCTCTTTCATCTCCCCGACCCGGGTACAAGTGGCCCAGCTGCCTTAGGGCTGGGCGGCAGGGCCAGAGCCAGGCCGCTCGGTGCTGGTCCGAGCCTGAGAGAGGAAGTGGGAACAGACGAGTCCCTTCTGCGCACAGGGCTCCAAGGTGAGGGTTTACATCTTTGCTCTGCCAGACTCTCAACTGCCCTGGGAGGGAAGGGACCTGCCCCAGGTGGCTCCGAAACAATGTTGAGCTGGAATCACCTGTCTGTGGGTCTCTGCTCTGCCCTCAAAGAATGTTCCCTGGGACCCACGACCTGTCTGCAGAAACCTGAGGGCAGGCAGAGCCTGCATCTCTCGCATCTCCCTGTCCCGTGTGGCCTGGTATTAGTTCCCCCCGACCCCATCCTGGGCTTGCCTCTAGACATGTCCCTGCTCTTAGGACTGGGGTCTCCCCAGTGGAGTCCCCTCAGCTTCACTTTGCCCCAAGTACTCCGGGAATGCCTTCTCCTGTTTTTCATGGCTTGGTGGAGCTGGCCCAGAGACAGAAGATTGGGTCCCAGCCTCTGCTGTGTGACCATAGGCCAGTCCTTCCCTTCTCTGGGCCTCATCTGATCTGAGGGGCTGGCACTATAGCAGTGTTTCGTGAAGTGTGGTTCATTGGACACTTGTTTCTTGGGAAATTAATAGACGTGGCATCCAACAAAGACACTCCTTGGCTAAACAAGTTTGGGATGTGCTGGAGGAAACAAAATCCATCTGATATCTTTACTGTAGGCCTCTCAGGGCCCTTAGGAAGCCGGTGGGCATCATGAATCTTCAAGGGGAAGGTAATAAATCTTAACCCAAACCTCTGGGTGGACGGTCCTGCAGCTCTCTGTCCTGCCGTCTGCCTCTCTCTTCCTCTGCCAGGGCCTGATGGTCCGTGTGCACGGACACGCCAAATCCTGAAGGAGGCCCAGGCAGCTTGGAGCCATGGGTTTTGTTGGCTGCCCTGTGCTTAGCAGGGGCGGGGTGAGTCCCTAGGTGAGCTCAGGGAAAGCCAGGTCCCTGCACTGGGCCTCTGAGGGCAGCCTGGTGCCAGGTGGGGCGAGTTGGCCCCTGGCCTAGTGGAGCTCCCAGGTCCCTTGCCACTTGCCTCCTCCCCAGCCCCAAACGGCCATTCCGCTGGCTCCTCCACACCCCATGGCCTGTTATCCCTCTCCCTGGAACACCCTTCTCTGCTCTCCTCACTCCCACGGCTTGGATGACCTCTCTTCCTTGAACACAGCCCCCTCTTCCAGGAAGCCTTCCCTGCCCCCTGGGATGGTTGGGTGGCCCTCGCCTGGCTTCCTGGCCACACAGTGGGACTGGGGGTCAGAATGCCTGGGCTCAGGCACAGCCCCTCCCAGAGACACGTGCTGTGCCTTGGAGCAGCCCCTTCTCCCCGGGCCTGACTTCAGCTTCTAGAACAGGAGAGCCGCAGAGGGGACTTCAAAGCCCTGGGCTCTGACAGGACAGAGCGTTGTGATTGCCAAGACGAAGCCACACCGAGCAGCTCCACCCGGCAGTCCTGGCTAATCTTTGTTTTGAAGCCTCCTGTCTGCACTGGGGCTGCAGGAAGAGCATGGGTGGGGAATAACAGCACGAAGGACGCACATTGTCTCGGGGCAGGACGCCTCTGGGGGCGGGGAAGCTGGGAGGTGATGAGTGATCATAACAATTTCGCAAGATCATAGACTCTGGGCACAGAGGGCTGAAGATTCAGTCAGGTCCGCACTTGCATATCCAGATGAGGAGGCAGGCCCATGTGGCTGATGAGCCCAGTGTCACACACATAGCAGCTGGAGCTGCTGCCTTCACACGCCGCAAACTTGCACCTTTCTGCTTTTCAGTTCATAAGGTCCTTGCACCATCCTTAGCCTGTTTGCTTCTCACAACAACCCTCTGTGGTGAAGCAGAGATTTTATCCCTGAATGTAGGTGAAGAAAGTGAGGCTCAGAGAAGTTGTGTAACTTGCAAAAGGTCACACAGCCCACAAGTGGCAGAACAGAGTTCCATCAACCGTGAGCAGCCTGACGCTTTCCTTGGCCTGCGTTCTTGTTATAATTAGCAGCTCCCCCTTCTTTTGTCCTGGATTTCCCATTCTCTCCCCCTCTGCCCTGGGGTTGGCCCCTCCCCACTGCCCTTAGGAATCCCAAGTCCTTTGTGGCAGCCCATCTGTTGCCATGGCACCAGATTATGATGTCGCAGATCCTGGATGACTGTGTACTGCTCCTGGGCTGTGGAGTACAGGGATTCACAGAGGTGGGAATTGTCCAAGGGGTGACTGGCATGGAGGGACATAAATCCCTGGAAATATAGAGCCACGGCCTCGAGCCCAGCTTGGGAATCACCCTGGAAGCTGGAGCCAAGGCTGCCAAGGCCAGGAGAGTGGGGGCTGGCATGGTTTGCTCTGACAGCTTCAAAAGACTGCCCTGCCCTCATCTCTTGGTGGGGCTGATGTAGCCTCTTGACAAGGGGCTGTTGGGCTCTTTACACTGCACAACCTGACACTGGGATGCTTGCTCAGATCCCTTTTTGCCTTTTGACCTTGTGTGGCAGTGCTGCCTGGGAAAGCCACAATCCTCACTTGCCCAGAGAGGGAAGGAACTTGCCCAGGGTCACCCAGAGAGGAGGTGGCCGTGCCAGGGTTCAGGGTCAGCTCTGCTTCCAAATCCTTCCACGTGGTTACACGTCATACAGGGTCTGCCAAGGTGGTTTAGTCTAGTCCCCAGCCTGAAACTGACCATGCTGCCTCAGTTTCCCCAGAGTGGTCCATTAGCAAAGCATAAGTTGTCACAGGCCCAGGTTTATTTTACCGCACATTTCTGGGCACATTCCAGGGGAGCCCTTCATGCAGGTGCCTCTGGTCTGTGGTGGATCCGCCACATTGCCTTGTCCTGCAGCCCCTGGGATCTAGTCCAACTGCATTTGCCTCTCTGGGGTCCTCATTTTTTGCCCGATAATGCTGAGGTGGCTAAGGGACTTAGTATAAAGAGTCCAAGCTTTGGAAGCTGCCACATGGACTTGAAATCCCACTTCTGCCACCTACCACCCTCACCTCTTTGAGCCTCAATTTCCTCTTCTGTAAAATGGGATTAACAACAGCTGCCAGAATAGCTACGAGGAATCACTGGGATATTGAGTGAAAGGTGGCAGGGCAGAGCAAGGGTGGAAAACGTCCAAACTGGTCATGACAGTGAAACAGGTCTGTTCCCCAAAACACCACCATGGGACATGCACCCGAGCCTGCCATTTCCTGGCCTCAGTGCTGCCCTTCAGGACTGTGATGTTGCTTGTGGCCGCTCTGGCCTGTCAGGACTTGGCACACTGTGGGAGGCCAAGCTGACTCCCAGGCTCCCAGGATGCCAGGGAGGAAAGGGTCCGTGGCGAGCATCTGGCTGGCCGAGGCCCAGCGATGGAGCCCCTCCATCCCCTTCTTCGTCAAGCCTGCCTTGCTCTCCTGGGGTTTGCTGGTCATGCACTCGTGCTGACGGGCTGGGCGGACTTCTCATCCGTGTGCTCAGGGCACAGACACAAGCTCACTGAGCACTGAGCTGAAGCTTCCATGGACTTCCCACCTATTCTTGGGCTTTTCTTCCGTATCTGATGCCCCTGGGCATTTTGTTTGGAGAGCCATGGTGGGGAAGAGGGACGTCTGACTGTGAGGTCCAACTGTGGCTCTGCTCCCACCGAGGTGTGACCTTGGTCATGTAACTTAACACCCTGGAGCTGAATTTCCCCACATGTCAAGTAGGGACAGAACAGGCCCTTTGTCGTGGGGTTTCCTGGTAAAGTGCCTGGCACAGAGACTGGCACACAGGATGCACTTGGAGAATGTTAGAATCGGAAAAAGAAAGCACTGGAATATATGTTTCTTTTTTGAATGCTGAGCTTCCTGTGGAAGGGGCGCCCTGGTGCTCATATTAGGAAATGCCCCAGGTGCCGTGGTTCATAAGTATACTTCCTTTCTGATGCACTATAAGCCATGATTTACCAAAAGCTGTGATTTACCAAATACCACATTGGTATTTATCACCCATGTGGACCCCTCAGTGCAGGGCTCAGGGAGGGCTTTTTGGGGGTCCTGGACTGGGAGGCAAGTGAGCTCGTTCTGACTGCTGCCTTCCTGTGTTTCCCTGGGCCAGCCCTTTTCTCTCTCTGGGTCTCAGGCCCCCATCTGTAGGTAGACTCTGATTCCTCTGGTTTCTTCCAACCCTGCACAGGCAGAGATGTTCTTCTAAGGAAAGTGTGAAGAAAGCTCAGCTTAGAATGCAGATGTACTGCAAGGATTTCATTGAAAAGAAAGACAGAAATGGAATGGATTCAGGAGGCCTAGCATCTGTCCCCAAATCCCTATTAGGCTGCTCAGTGGGGGAGCAGTCATGTGGCTCCAGAGGGGGCCAGAGGGCCTGTGGGAGGATTTACATAACCCAAGGCTGGTCACTGGGAAGGAGCTTCCCGGGGAGAGGGAGAGCCTGGCCCTGGAGGTGCGGGAGCAGAGGCTGGACAGCTACGTTTCCGATGGGTTCAATGCCCTGCACTGAAATCTACCCTGAGTTGGGTCCTGTGCTGAATCTGATGCAATCCCTGCGCTGGGGGAGTGTCAGGCCAGTGGAGGGACAGGGAGGGAGAAAAGTAAACCCTGTTGGTCCCTGTGTTCTTGTCCCAGTTCTGCTCCCAGCTGGGAGTTCTGCTCCCAGCTGCTCCGACCTGCTGTGTGCTTCCCCTATGAGGGCACAGAACACCCCATTTCCTTTGCTTCTAATTAAGGCTCAGACCATAAAAACAGCAATAGCTGCTACTTACTGAGCATCTGCTGTGTGCCAGGGTCTCTGCTGCCTGATCTTCATACATTATAACTTCTTGTTACTTCTCCTTGGAGCCCTTTGTTTCTTTCTCCCCATTATATAAATAAGAAAACAGATGCTCAGAGCTTAAGTAACATCCCCAAGATCACACAGATAGAAAGAGGCAGAGCTGGGATTCCAACCCCCTGTGTGGCCATAAGCGCCTTGGGAGCAGAGACTTATTTGGATGTCTTGCCCACAGATTCTCTTTCCCTCGCTCTGAACAAAACACACCTCATTAATCTTGCTGCAAGGTGATCATTTACTTTCATAATTTATTATCACCAGCTCCCTGGTGCTTGCAGAAGGAGCCTCGACTTCAGTCTGGTTGTGGGGAGCAGGAAAGGCAGGTAAAGGGACTGAGAACTGGCTGAAGGGGCTAAGGCAGCTACCGTATGTGATCAGGGAAGGCTTCCTGGAGGCTGTGACAGTGGACCTGGCCTTGGGAGGAAGAGAGAGGTGTGATGGGAATGGGCATTCCCCGGATGGATGAATCCTGTCACCCTTGTTGAACCTGGAGAGCAAGGCCAGGGATTGCCCGTCTCCTCCTGGTGTGGAATGAATAAGCCTTTCTCTCCTGTCCACTCCTCTTGGTCAGGGAGGCTATGGGAGGTCACGTGGTCCAGCTTGCAGACCAGCACAGTCTGGTCACCCCGTAGCCACCTGAGTGTATGTCCTAGAAAAGCCCCGTGCCCACCAGGCCCCTCACGCTCTTCTCCTTGCCCCGCAGCCAAGAAGACCTGTGCGGACAGCGACTTCACCTGTGACGACGGCCACTGCATCCGAGAGCGGTGGAAGTGCGATGGCGAGGAGGAGTGTCCCGACGGCTCGGACGAGTCCGAGGCCACTTGCAGTGAGTGTTGCCCCTAGGCTGGGGGAGGGGACCTGGCTCTGGGCTTCAGTTTCCTCATCAGGTCTTCCCGGTTGGGAGGTTGGGAGGCTCTGGTGAGGTGATCTGTCACGCGCAGCCTCAGACTCACTTTGTGCTGAGCCCTTGCCAGCTCCGGGCTGACAGTCCGGTGCCTCTAGCTGCTGGTGTCTGGTGACCTGTTTCTGGACTTTCTTCCCAGCCCTCCGGCAGGTTGGGCCCTGCTCCTGTAGTTCTGGGAGCCCTGCTGCCCAGAAGTAGCCAGAGCACATCCTCCAGGCCTCCCCTCAGCCTCCCCCACTAATTTGTTTTGAGGACTCTAATCATAATTCTAATAGTGCTAATGGCGGCTGGTGCGTATCGAGCATTCAGTGTGTAGCGGGCACTGTGCTAAGCGCTGTGTATGCTTTCATTCATCTAATTCCCACAGCGGCCTCATGAGGCAGGTACTGTCACTTTCTAACTTTTGCAGAGGCGGACACTGAGGCTCAGAGAGGTTGAGTGACTTGCCCAAGGCCACTCGGCAGGGATTTTGAGACCCCAGCTCTGTCCTCTGCTCTGGGCGGGCTGCTGGCAGCGAAGACAGCCAGGGGTGAGGCGAGGGCCAGAGCGGAGCCCCAGGCCCCCGCCTCCCATACTCAGGCTTTGTCTCTCTGGGATTTCTTTTCCAGGCCCTAATCCTCAAAGCAAACTTACACCCACCAGGTCATTCCATGACATTTGTTAAATTAAAAAGGAGATGAGACGGGGGCAGGGAAGGACCCGGTGGTCCCGGAGGCAGAGCTTCAGCAGAATGAGCCTGAGACAAAAGGCCGGGGTGGGGGCCGCACGTGGAGGACAGGGGGCGAGGCGGGGGGGACCTGGTTGGGGTGGGGGTGGGGCTGGCAGGGACCTGCGAGTCACAGTCCCGGATCTTCCTTAAGGGTCACAGTCACCCCAGAGGCGGAGGTGGGGACAATGGAGCCCAGCGTCCCATCTAGGGCTGCGGCTGGTGATAACTGGGTTTCCTTGTCTCCTAGCAACAGAGCTACCAGTCTCCGTGGGAGAGAAAGAGAAAGGGAGAGAGAAAGGGAGAGCAGGAGCCGTCCCCGCCCGAGACAGGGCACCCCCTCGTTCCCTTGCACAGCTGCCCTGCCTTCCCCGGACTTGCTGCAGGCCCTATTCTTCCCTCACCCCACCAAGTAGCCAAAGCTGGTGCAGCCCCAGGTGTCTGGGCCCAAGGGCAGCCCAGTGCTTTGTCCTGAGCTTGGCTTCAGGAGGAACAAAGCCCAGCCACGCCCACTGGTGCCTCATCCTCCTGGCAACCTTGGGAGCGGGGGTGGATCTGTTTAGAGAGAAAGAAACTGAGGCTGGGACAGGTTCAGCCACTTGCTCAAGGCTGCCCAGCTAATATAGGGCAGAGCTGTGTGCAGCCCAGATTGTGTGTTTGGGCAGGGGGCTGTGGCCACCATGGCAATCAGCTCGGTCATCCAGACCCCATGCCTGCGGTTTCCCTGGACACTGGAGGTGGGAGGGGAGGGGGAACATCGTCAGGGTCATTCCTGGGGTCTGTCCTGCTGCCTGAGCGCTGTGCTCCCCCGCCTCCCCAGGTCTCTGTCTCTTTGCATTGACGCTCCTTTTCATCTCCCTCCTGCCCAACCCTGCACTGTCGGGCTGCCTCCCTTCCCTGCTTGCCCCTCCTCCCTCTCCCTCTTGCCGGCTCTCTCTCTGCTGCCCTGCCCACGTTTCCCTCTGTCTTCCTCCCTCTCGCCATCCCAGCACTTGCTGCCTTCCCATCCTCTGGGCTGTGTGGGTGCCCTCGGGCCTCACGCCTCCTGCCTCCCAGGCCTGCTTTGTGTTCAGCTGTAGAGCACGTTTATCTGACCATTGAGTAGCTGGAGGCTTAGGGAAGCTGAGGGCCCTGCTTCCAAGACACACAGGTGGTTCATGGCTGGTCTGCCTTCCAGGACAAAAGGCAGGCTCCACAGTGTCTCTGAGGCTTGACAGGGGGCTCCGTGGGAGCTGCCACCGAGGCCACACCCTGGGGGTCGGCGGCCCGGCTCTCCTCTGGGCTCTCCCAGTGATTCACTGTGAGGTCCTGCATACTTTCCCGCCCCTCTCTGGGCCCTAGTTTCTAACAGTCCAGAATTCCAAAGACTGTGATTCTAAGACTCCTGGACTCTTAGGGTTCTGAGGCCCTCTTTCTCCCTTGCCTGTACCCAGCTGGGGCACAAGGCCCAGGATCCCACTCTCCATGCACAGTTACATTGGTCACAGGTGGGCAAGGTCTGTGGGTGGGGAGGGCTGCCTGGGGGAGGGCAGCCAGAGTGGGTCCTTGAGGGTCAGGCAGAATTTGCGGGAGCAGGACCTGGTAACAGGCTTGCTCACAGCCTCAGGACCTGGTAACAGGCTTGCTCACAGCCTCCTGACCAAGTGAGAACCCGGCAGCCAATTCACTGCCCATTTAATTGGCGTTGTCATAGCAACCTCCACAGCCTACCAGGTTCCTGGGGACTGTGCCAGCTTGCAGGATAGAGCCCCCTGCCTACCTGCAAAGAAAGATTATAGGCAGTAGTAGAGGGTAGTGGGTTTGATGTCTGATATATTTGGGTTTAGGTCCTTTAACCTGTGAGACCTCAGGCAAGTTGTCCAATCTCCCTGAGCCTCAGTTCATTTGTCTGCAAAATGGGGTAATGGTGCCTACCCTACGGGGGTTATGAGGATCAAATTAAAAAAATGCACACAACGTGTCAGTGCGGGAGCAAATGGCAGGGTTATTTTGTGATTACGTTTTGACTGTAGGCCCTCTCCCCATTTAAAGCCTTAGAATAGTCTAAGTGAGTGGGGTTTGCAGGGAAGGGAAAGGAATTTGGGAGCAGGTCCCCCTTCTTGTGTTCCCCCACTATGTCATCTGCCCCTCGCTGCCTGGGGTTTCTCCCAGCTCTGTTTCCTTCTGGTTCCGGGTTCTGTGTCTATCAAATTGAGCCAGGAGTCACAGTGGGAAAGCGGGGACATTTGCCTAATGAAAGTAGCATTTCAGCTCTAATTATAGCTCACTTGACTGGGGCCATTTGTGATCCACCTTCAGGCATCTGTTGGGAGGGGCGTGGGATGGGGGTGGGGAGGTTAGTTCAAGGTGAAGGAGTTACAATTCTGGGTGCTGCTTATTGAAAATGAGGTTTTTTTCATGCGTCTTAGAGCCTTCCCATCTGAAAGGGGGACCTCACAGATTAACCAAGCGTACCTTCCTATCAGAGACCAGAGATTTTATGAGATCCCAGCAAGGTTAGAGGCCAACCCAGCTGACCCTGTGAGAAGAAGCTTGGTGTAACTGCCCCCTTCTGCACAGTGGGACGTCCCATGTCGTGCCTCCTGGGGCAGCAGCTAGACCCTGAAGTTCCCACTGCCTGAGCCGCTGGTCCCCTCGGAGCTGGCAGTCCCCGTGCGGAGGTTGTCTGCCCCTGTGCCTCTTGTGACCTGACACTGCAGATGTGCTTGCTCAATAAGTAGCTGTCAGGCACTTTCATTCTTTTATTCAACAGACATTTCCCTTTTTGTTAATTTGTGAACTTATGAATTAGAGAAAGTACCATTGGATTTGGATTTCTGGTGCAGGCTTCTCTGGGAATTTATAAATGCCTCCGGCCACTCCAGGGTGCAGTTGCAGGCCCTTGGTGACTTGGAGGATTCCTGATGTCTGAGACACAGTGGGGCTTGTTACTCCTGCCTCGGAGAACCTGGGGTTACTTGGACAGCAGGCCAGAGGCATCCCTTGCGGCATCTGTTTGTGTGTGTGTGTGTGTGTGTGTGTGTGTGTGTGAGAGAGAGAGAGAGAGAGAGAGAGAGAGAGGGAGAAGGAGGGAGGGAGAGAGAGAGGGCAGGAGAGGACAAGAGGTGGAGAGAGGGAGAGGTGTTCAGTTCAGGGGTGGAGGCTGCGTCGTGGCAGGCCCTGTGGACTCTAATAATGTGTAATGTGCATCCCCAGAGGTGAGACCAGGGCCCTCCCAGCCCTTTGTATCTGCACTTCATGAAATAAAACTAGGGCAACTGTTTGCTGAATTCCAAGTTTGCTCCAGGCCCTGAGTGAAGGGATTTCCATGTTTCCTCATTTAAACCACCCATCAACTCTGGGAGATTACGTAACCCCTTTTTCAGGTGAGGGGAGCCAGGGTGCAGAGAGGTTAAGTGACTTGTTGAAGGACCTTCATGTTAGTAAATGAGATTTGGACCCAGGCCTGTCCGGCTCCAAACC
Organism: Aethalodelphis obliquidens; assembly: GCF_003676395.1. NCBI lineage: Eukaryota > Metazoa > Chordata > Mammalia > Artiodactyla > Delphinidae > Aethalodelphis > Aethalodelphis obliquidens. The sequence continues at coordinate 8,517,535 of NW_020837953.1, forward strand.
CATGCTCTGTCTCCTGCGTCGTGCTGCCTGGGGCCTTTAGCTTTAGTTATCCTGAAAGTGGACATCAGACGGCCATCTGCTATCTCACAGACTCTGCCTGAGCAAAGGTCCGGTGAGCCTCCTCCCTCCAGTGACCCCTCTGCAGCCCAGGGTTGCCGGGAGACCGGTGGGGCCTACTTTTCTCACGTGCAGTGTCCAGTGCCATGAGTTAAGCAGTGCAATTGGAGTTGAGGGACCTGGGGAGGAAGCCCAGCTCTGCCCTTCACCACAAGACTTCGAGCAAACGACTTTCACTCTCTGGGCTTTGCTCTCCCCACCCACCTCGTGAGGAGATACTGCACATCAGCACTCCCCAGACTCACTTCCCAGGGCTGAGTGGTGAGAAGCCTCACCCAGGAGCCCGCGGGGCAAGGTCTGTGTCCTGCTTTGGGGAACAGCTGCACCCCAGCGGAGACGGCAAGGTTCTAGGAGAGACAGCTGTTGGAGCACCCAGCATCTAGCAGCCGGGCAGGTCACTTCCCCTCTCTGGGCTTCTGCCTCCTGTCACTCCAATGGCTGCTCCTCAGTGTGCCCTCCAAGGCCTCTTGTGTCCCGGCGTTCCAAGAAGGTGCCTTGGCTCTGTGAGCGTAGGAGGGCTGGTGTCAGGCACTGCTGAATCCTCGAGAGCCTGTAATTAGAGCTGTCTATTTAGGGACACAGCAAATGTCTTATTAATTATAAAGAAAGGAAGCAGACGGATTGTTTAATCATTGTCCTTGCTGAAAGGTTATGCAATTAACTGTATAAATATTCATTCAGAGTTCAAGCAGCTGCCTGCTGCACTGGGGTATGCAGAACCAGGCCCCCAGAGATGGTGTGGACAGGTCAGGGGCCATTTCAGTCACCTGGGCTTTTGGGCAGAGAATTTGGGGCTGGTTCTGGGCCACTTCTCTACCCACAGGAGCAGGAGGGGTTTGAGGGAAAAGGGCAGGGTTTTTAGTCCAAGGAACCGGGACTCTGCCCCTCACTGCTGTGCATTTTGGGCCAGTTACTTGGTCTCTCTGAGCCTCAGTTTCCTTATCTGTAAAATGGAGTGCTTACCTGCAGGACCACTGCCCTACTCCATTCCAGGGGTGCCACTGACATGATGATCTTTGCGAATGGTGCCCCTGGAGTTTGCACTCACAGCCTGCAGGGCCCACTTACCTGGCAGGGTGAGGGTCAGGATGACATGGGAAAGTATCAGCTCCTCAGAATGGAGCAGCCTGACCCACTGTAGGTGCCCAGTGAATGTGGCTCCCTGCCAGCTCCTCTGTTTCCTAAGGCCTGGCGCAGGGATATATGGCTGCCTCGTCCCTCCATCCCATGGTTCCCTCAGGAAACATACAGAACCTCCTCTATCACTTTTCTGGGACTGAATTTAAGAGATGAAATATCCTATATCTTTTAGACTTGTAGAATGATAACTCAGGGGTTCTCAAATAGGGTGCATGAGAATCACCAGGGGAGGTGAAGTGGGGGGGAGTTGGCTAAAATGCCTGGGCTCTGCCCTCGGAAGTTTGGATTCAGTCTAGAGTGAGCTGGAGCCAAAGAACCTGCACTTCCAACAGCCCTCACGCACCCACCCCTTAGTCAGGACTCCAGGACACACTGGTCGCTGCAGCCCCCTCGTGTTCTGCTGGGCCCAGAGTGGGAAGTGCTTTCTCGGGTCCTGCAGTGCGTGGGTGATGGAGGTGCTCTGGGCCCCTCTTCTGACTCCCAGGCCGCTCACCACCCTGCACTCGCCCCGAGGAGGCCGTGGTAAAGGGTCTTTGAGTGTCAGTGCTTTCCAGGGCTCTACACGACAGTATCTGTAAAGGGAAATTTCTGTAAAATGAATCCTGTGAATCCCGTATTCCCAACAGGTCGCCTTGTATCTGTGAAATGTATTCCTAGGGATAACTTTGGGATCCACAGTTAGGGGTCCGAGGTACTCCTCTCCCCCAGCGTAGTAGTGTCTGGGGGCCTTGACTCAGATACCTGCTCCCAACCCCACCTTGTCTGTGCCCTTTTCTCCATCTCTTCTGGCCTCTCACCCCAGCTATGGAAGTAAGAGGAAGAAAAACTGGTCTGAGATCAGAGAGAAAAACTGAGGGTAAGGCACCAGTAACCTGCCACCTGCAGGGTGCAGGGGACTGTGCCGTCTCTGGCATCAGACACAGCTGACTGCATCCTCACTCGGCTCTTGACAGCTGTGTGACTAGTACCTGGTGATGGGTGCCGTGTCTGGTACACAGCAGTGCTCAATAGCTACTCACTGAGGGAACAAACAAGTCCTCAGCTCTACGCGTGGAGAGTAATAGTAGGTATCATTAGTGAGCACTGGCTGGGCGTTCTAAGGGCTTTACAGACATTAACGTAGGTGTTCGTAACAATCCTGTGGGATAGGGAATAGTATTGTCCCCACTTTATGGGCACAGAGATGAGGATTGCTGGCCAAGGTAGATAGCCAGTGAGTGACCGAGCTGAACCCAGGCAGCCAAGCCCCAGAGCCCATGGCCTCGACCTTCGTGCTGGAGGCCCCAACCTAATCTTCACCCTGCTGGGTTGTTGTAAAGATTAAATGGAAGCGTCTAGCTCTGTGCCTGGCACGTCCTGGAGACCACTGAGTTCGGCCTCGTGTACCCCCTGAAAGGCAGAGGGAGCCAGCCGCGGAGGCCTGAGATGCGTCTGCCTCAGCTGGGTCTGTCACGTGGGACCTTCTGGGACGCTCAAGATGAGAGCCATCCCCAGGCCTGATCAGGGTTCTCATTCTTTCTTCCAAATTGAGAATCAACCCTGGGGCTTCGAGCCCCTGATTGAGTCAGCCTCTGATTGCAGCTGCAGTAATTATAGCTGTGTGGTCCCGCTGGGCCCTGCCACTCAGCGGCTGCTCTCAGCACCATCGCCAGGGGAGGGGGATTGGAGGGAGCTGTTGGGGCCTTGGTGAGCCCTGCACATCTGCAGTCATGGAGTCACTGATCTGGAAGGCAAACTGAGGCCCACATGGGGCATATCTCACCCAAGGGCACACAGCTGGAAATGGCAGAGACTCATGCAGGGCAAGGCGGCTCCACATTGCTGGAGCCTAAAGGGAAGGCTTGGAAGGGTGGAAGGTCGGGCCGGTGAGGCAGGCAGGGGTTGGCTGGATCAAGGAGGGCCTTGAGGGCCAGGGGCCAGGGGGCCACGAAAGGGTGTTAGGCAGGGCAGTGGTGGGGTCAGTTATAGGATTCAGGAAGTCTTAGGGGAAGACAGGGGCTTCTTCTCAGACGAAGAAACTGAGACATGGGGCAGGAAGGCCCTGGTGGATTCCGAGGGCCTCGGGCCAGGTGGCTGGAGCCAGGCAGTAGGACCGGTTGGCACCATGCCCTGTGTCCCCCGCGGCTAAGCCATGCACGTGTGTCTGTCTCCACAGCCAAGCAGGTGTGTCCCGCAGAGAAGCTGAGCTGTGGACCCACCAGCCACAAGTGTGTGCCTGCTTCGTGGCGCTGTGATGGAGAGAAGGACTGCGAGAGTGGAGTGGACGAGGCCGGCTGTGCCACCTGTGAGTCCGGGGTCAGGTCCCCAGGGTTCGCCAAGCACAGTCAGGCAGGCTCGGGGAGCAGTGGCCGCTCGTGGGGAGGGGCCAGGTTCTCCAGGGGGCTTGGCAGGTGGAGAGGAAAAGGTAACGGTCAGGACACTAGTAATGGCCGGGCACTTTGCAGAGACATTCTTTTTCATCCTCACAAACACCTCACGAACAGCCATTATCATCCCCATTTGTGGGTGAGGAAACTGAGGCTCAGACAAGCGAGGAAAAGTGCCCACGGCTGAGTGCTGGAACTGAGATTCAAATTCAGGTCTGGACAGCAAAATCCATGCGTTCTTAAACCATGCCTGCCTGACATCTGCTCATCCATTCCATACGTCTGTACTGATCTCTGAGCAAGGGCAGGGAGACCAGGGTGGGGACCGTAGTGAGAGATGGTGGTGGCCCGGGCCAGGGCACTGGCAGTGTCAGGGTAGGGAGGGGGACTGTTGCTAAAATCTCAGATTTGAGCCCCCGTGCCACAGGGCAGGAAGACATTCCCAGCAGCCTCGGCAGGGACAGATGGAAGTGGTCACTGGGGCAGTTCCACATCACTGAGCTTCAAACACAGGGATTATCTCCTTCCCAGGGAGCGGACCAGCAGGGCCTGGGCCAGTGGGGAGCACAACCCGACCGTGCATGTTTGATGGGCGCCTACTGTGTGCCAGGCCCGGAGCCAGGCTCCGAAAGGGCCGATAAGGTGACTGCTACACAGTCCTCCCTTTGGGAGCTCATGATTAACGGGGTAGACAGACTGGCTATCGTTACAAGGCTGTGAGGCTGGGCTGAGATCTGGGCGATCCCTTGGGGGCTTTTGCCAAGCTCATGCCCACCACTGTCTCCCACCCCCTCCCTTCATCAGCTTCTGTATTTCATCCTATCCACCCTTCCAGGCCCAGGGGAACGCCGTCTCCTCTGGGGGCTTCTGAGTCACAGCACTCTAGGATTCTGAGTCTGGAGTTTGGATATGTCTGAAGCCGGAAGCATCTGGTTATGGGGGCAGATCCTGGCTGGGGCCAGCAGTTTCAAAGCCCCGTTGATGGCATTGGCTCATTTCTTCAGCTGTGATCATTTTGTGGGGCCTCACTGGCCAGTGAGAATCCTCTTCCCTCCCCCACTCCCTGAAAATCAGATGTTTCCTCAGTCATCAAGGCCATCAGCCACTACCGCAGCGGGTAGGAATAGCTCTAACGAGGGCATGTTGTGGCAGGACTGTTTCCTGTTAATTATAGGAGATAGTGGTGTTCGAAGGGCCTGTGGGGCTTCTCTGCTTCAGCTCCCCAACCACCGGGGGAAACAAAAAGAATTCTCCCTTCTCTCATCCCTCAGAGCTTCTTCCATTCGTGAATGCTGGGCGAGGGGGGTCTCTGGGCACAGGCCTGAGGATGTAGATCTTCAAGGTGCTGTCAGCTTCCAAACCTTGGAGCGAACTCAGGATAAAGACAGCACGTCTTCTCAGAACTCTGATCGTAATGAGTCCTCCCTCCCTGTCTGGACAGGAAGGAGGGGAGCTAACCTAGGCATCAGCTTAATCTTGAGGGGCAGACATCACAGGGTAGGGTGTGCTTTTCCCACCAATGCCCCAACATCCCAAAAGCCCAGAAAGGGAAAAAAAATGCATCTGTCAGAAACTTGGTAGCGCTGTCAGCAACACATGACACGAGCTGCCCTACATGGTGAAACTGAAGACATCGTTCTCTTTTATGTTCCCTAACGATGAGAAAGGACTTTTTCCCACCGGAAAATAAAAACACAGGCTCTTGGCGCCCCCACGTGGAGATATCTGGTGCTGCCACCACCGAGTTACCTGTGGCCACAGCTCCTGCATCCACACCCTGCCTGGGCCCCCAGGCCTGTTCTTGGCCTCTGTGTAAGGAATGAAGGAGGGAAGGAGGCCAGGTCGCTGCTCTAGAAACAGCCTACACTCCAGGATGGGAGGAAAACCAGAAAGCCGAGATGAGTTAGAGTAGGAAGTAAGAGCCCCAAACCTGAGTTCTGGTTCCCTCATCACCATGGACTGACTGTGTGACCCTGGGCAAATTGCTCCTCTCTCTGGGCCTCAGTTTCCCCATCTGTAAACTGGTAGCTGGGCTGGTGGTCACTAAGGCTCCCCCAGCCTCTGAGCTCAGAGCAGCCCACCAGAGAGGGGAAGCCCAGGGCCCCAGGCAGGGCCAGTGACCTGTGCCCTTAACTACTGCACATCCCTAAATTACTCCTCACACCAGGGCCGCTCCAGCCTCCATCCACACCACACCCACTCACTGCAGGGAGCTCCTCTGTGCCGGGCCTTCAGAACAAAAGTGGATCAGTCTCAGAGCCCACCCCCGTGCAGTTTGTGGTCACGGGGCAGACAGAGAAGGACACAAGACCCAGACACCTGAGCAGGCTGTGAAGGGTACCAGAAAGGAGAGTGGAGGTGGGTGGAAACTTGCCAAGCAGGGGAGCATGAAGTGTGTTATGAAAGAGGTAGAATTTGGGCCCTTGAAGGATGCGAACTCATCATTGTGAAATACAGAGACAGTGGCGGGCAAGAGATGGGCGCCCAGCAGATGGGGCAGCTTGGGCAAAGGCCGGGAGGTGGGAAAGTGTACAAATGGTCCAGTGTGCGACGTGAAGCCGGAGCATGTGCGGGAGTGAGGTGATGGGGCAGAGCAGTAGCTCCGTGCCAGTGGCCTTGGATGCTAAGCCCAGGGACTTAGGATAGTTCTGGACAAACTGGGGACGGGGAGGGACCTGAGCTGTGTTGTAAAGAAGCAGGTCCAGACCTTGTTTCCTGGAAGGGTCAGTGTCATGTTACATATCATTTCCTGAGAACATCACAAAGCCCTTCAAGACAGGGCGTGTTCTGCAGCTTTAGAGACTCTCCTAGTCCCACCATCCTGCTGGGAGCAGCACAGGAATTCCTACTCCCAACGAGGCTGGGGAGGTTCAGGGTGGCAAGTGTGCTGCCCCAGGTCATCCAGCATGACCCTGGCAGGACCCGGATTGGAGGCCCCCTTTGCTGTCCCCTGTTCGGCCTCCCAGCCGGGCTCATTCTGGCCCGCGGGTGAGGGTCAGGGCCCCTGTAGCGGGACCAGCGGGCCGGGGCACCGGGGATGGGATGGGGTCCGGCGGGCCGACCGGCTCTCTGTCCCGCGCAGTGTGCGCCCCGCACGAGTTCCAGTGCAGCAACCGCTCTTGCCTGGCCGCCGTGTTCGTGTGCGACGGCGACGACGACTGTGGCGACGGCAGCGACGAGCGTGGCTGCGCCGACCCGGCCTGCGGGCCCCGCGAGTTCCGCTGCGGCGGCGAAGGCGGCGCCTGCATCCCCGAGCGCTGGGTCTGTGACCGCCAGTTCGACTGCGAGGACCGCTCGGACGAGGCGGCCGAGCTCTGCGGCCGCGCGGGCCCCAGGGCCACGTCCGCGCCCGCCACCTGCGCCGCTGCCGCCCAGTTCGCCTGCCGCAGCGGCGAGTGCGTGCACCTGGGCTGGCGATGCGACGGCGACCGCGACTGCAAGGACAAGTCGGACGAGGCCGACTGCCGTAAGCCACCTCCCCTCCGTATCGCCCAGAGCCGCGGGTGCGCGACTGTCCGCCGAGGGGCCGCGTCTCCTCGCCCTACTCTGATCCTAGTAATGTTTTAACGGTGGCAGCAGGACTTGGGAAAAGTGAAGTGACTTGTGTGAGGCCACGTGGCTGCTAAGCTGCGGAGCTCAGGGTCTTCACAGGTACCTGTGACCTTCAGTAACGCTCCCCCCCACCCCCATACCTCCCATCTCTGCCCTTCCCTGTCCCAAGCAGTCACCAGTGGTTCCAATGCCAGACACCTTGGTACACTCAGGAAGCCCCCCACCCTGCCTACCTGCTGGGCCTGCTCATCCTTCAAGGCCTTGCCCAGGTTCCTCTGATGGACCCAGCTGGGCTGCGTCTCTCCCCTGAGCTGCTGCAGGTCCCTGGCACCCTCTCTTACAGCACATCCACACTGTGATGCCCTCGTTGCTCGCCCCTCAGCCCCACTGTGAGCTCCTAGAGGATGGGGAGTCTCTTAGTAATCTCTGTGTTCCCCACCCCTGCACAGCACCGCACACACACTGGGCGCTCAGGAAGGGTTTGCTGAAGGGATGAGGTCGTTAAGTAATGAGCACGGAGACTCCAAAGAAGACCACGTGTCTGTTTGGAGGGGTGGCCCTGGGGAGAGACGGTGGAGTGGGAAACAGGAGACCTGAGTTGTAGTCCTGCCTTTGCCAGCTAGAGTGCTGTGTGACCCTGGGTGAGGCCTTCCCCCTCTCTGAGCTTCAGTCTTCCCGTTTTGTGCCTTGGCCAGGTGTCCTCCGAAGACTCCCAAGCTCAGCGACCGGTTCTGGTTTTGCCAGGGGTGGATACGGAGTGGGGGTGAGGGTGGAGGTTGGGGGAAGAGAGCTGTCCCCGCACCACAATGGCCCTGACTCTCTCCCCTTCCCCTCTCCTGGCAGCGCTGGGCACCTGCCGTGGAGACGAGTTCCGGTGTGGGGATGGGACTTGTGTCCCTGCCATCAAGCGCTGCAACCAGGAACAGGACTGTCCAGACAGGAGTGATGAAGCTGGCTGCCTGCAGGGTGCGTGTGGTCAGCAGCAAAGGGGCAGCATCCTCTGAGGCGAATGCCTGAGCTCCTCCCCCCGGCTCCGTAGAGAGCAGCGAGGGAGACATCACCCCTTGGTCCCTAAGATGCATCTTCCCTCAGAGCATTACTTGCCCCTAAACCACCCAGATCCCCTTCCTGGGGTCCTAGTGGCACTAGACCTGGATTTTTAAGGACTTTGCAAAAGCTGAAAGAGGCCTAGGGGGAGGGGACGTGAAGGCACTGCAGGAAGTCCAGCCCCCATCATTGGTCCACATCTACGCCTCTAAGCAGCCTCTCTCACTCGTTCCCAGACTGAGCAGAGGCTGAGTCCCACTTCCCAGGGAGACCACTTAATTCTCAGATGGCTCTGCGGTCATCACCCTGCAGCAGCAGCAGGGACCCGGACCCAGTGGTCATCTGGAGAAATGGATCAGCGATTGGGCAGTGACGTGGCCTCCTCTACCTAGGGCACTTGGAGCATAGGTCCCCCTCAGGAGATGGTCAGTGCATCTGCCAGGGTCTCTGTAGAGCTGCTGCTTTTCCCTCCAAGTTCCCTAATACTGACAGATCAGACGCAGAGCCCCATGCCCTGCCCTCCTAGATGATGCTTGGGTATCCCGATTATCCCTGGGGTCCTGTCCTTCTGTGAGCAGAGCTCCCTCTGGCCCTGTATTCAGCTGTCTGTCCTGGGTCACTTTCTGGAGACCAGCAGGGACTGGGGCTGGAGCTCTTCTCACCTCCCATGGGCCCAGCCCACCCCAGCCCTCCCTGCCCAAGGTCTCACCAGTGCTGTCCACTCTCTTGTCCGGCCCGACAGAGTCAACATGTGAGGGTCCCCGCAGATTTCAGTGTAAGAGTGGCGAGTGCGTGGACGGCGGGAAAGTGTGTGATGCTCAGAGGGACTGCCGGGACTGGTCAGATGAGCCTCTGAAAGAGTGTGGTACAGTACCTCTCTCCGCCCCGCTGCTGGACTAACCCTCCCTGCCACGCCCCCTCCTGGCCCCAGCCCTCGACTGCCCCTCTGCACACATTCTGATCTGACCCTGTCTCTGGACTCGTGCGCTGTCCCATGGTCTCAGACGGGGCTCTTTGCCTTTGGGGCCTCTTGTTCTGCTACTCTGCAAATCAAAGGGCCTTTCCTTTCCAGATGCTCAGAAATTATGCTTCCTCTCACAAATGCAGCCTCTCCTCACTTCTTCCACGTTCAGACCTCTGAGTGTGTGCTCACTCTGAAGTTTCTCTCTTCCTCATTATTTTTGCCCTGCCGACCTAGCCAGGGCGCTGGCCTCTGAGGCCTTCCAGCCCCCTGCAGGAGACCCTGCAGAGGAAGAGGTGGGGAACAGCAGGCGGGTGGGCAGACGAGGCACATCTGGAGGCCACTGGGCTCAGGCCAGGCCCGGGTGAGCATAGGGCAGAGCCAGCAGCAGAGGGTAGCACCATCCTGAGAAGCTTTCTGGGAGACCAGACTCACGGGCTGGACACGAGTTAGGAGTGGAAAGAGGCGGCTGTCCTGACGGCCAGAGCTGTAGGGGTAGGTTCCAGGCTAAAAAGAACAGGAGAGTCTGGACCGTAGGTGGGCGGGCATCCTAGAGAGCACACAGGAAACCCAGCGTGGGCTCCAGGAAGGTTCATTTCTGAGGTCAGGGGACAGAGGATTTCTTGAGGGACAGAGCCTAGGTCAGACCCTCCCTCCCCTACCCTCCTGGCAGACCCTTTTCCACCCAGTACCTCCCCTCCTGAGCCCTCAGAGGAGCTTCATCCCCTGGAGCTCCCTGGAATAGCACGTTTCTGCCCCTACTGAAGATTAAGAAATTGATTTCGGAAGGAGGAGTAGCTGGGTGAAGGTCCCTCGGCCTCCACCTGAGCTTGCAGGTGACAGACTCCCCCCAGGCCCTGCCATGGAAAGTCCCAGAAGAAGGAAGTTATGGAAAAGAGGATAAGGAAGCAGGAGCAGCTGAGCCTAGCCACCGCCCCCCACCCACAGACTACTAACCTGCTAAACTCTCTTCTCTCTTGTCTTTTGCATGACACACCAAAGAGACGTATGTACGCATGTGTTTGTGTCTCTGTGCTGGTGAGAGGCCAGTGTCTGTACCCATGGCTCCTTCTCTGAGGAAGGCAAGGGAATTGCATCACGTATCTCTGTGCGGCTCCCACGTCTGTGTGAATGTGCCTGCCTGTGCACGTAAGCTGGTGTGTGTGTGCATGCAGGTGTGGGCATGCAGGTGGGCGTGCGTGCTGGGAGAAGGGCACTGCCCCTTCCTTCAACAGGGGACCTCAAATGCTCCTCAGGCCTCTCTGGGCCACCTTCCCCTCTCCCCACCCTGCAGGCCCCCCAGCAGAATCACCTCCAGGGTAGGTAGAATTGGGAAGGCCCGGAGACTCCCCTCAGCCTCTGCCTCAGCACTGGTCTTCCAGGGAAGGGTTGACGGAGGTAGACAGCTCGGGACCCGCTACCCATTCTCTGACCCCGACTCACCTCAGCCCTGGAGGACTCAGTTCCTTGGTCTTTCATCGAAGCCTGAGTCACGTGGGGCTCTCCCCTTTCCCCTTGCAGAGCCATCCTACACATGCCCCTCCACCCAGTGGTCGGTAAATACAATGGTTGAGCTGCTGCCCCTGCAGAAGGCGGGGTAGGAAGTGAGTGAACTGGTGAACAAATGAATGGATGGGAGGGAATAGTGTGGTGTGGGAGAAGTCAAGGAGGGCTTGGAGTGACAGAAAGAGTCCTGGAGGTGGTACCCTACAGAGACCACTGCAAAGCTACCACAGCTCAGCCCACCCCGAGGGGCTGGGGCTTCCCAGGGCTGGGCCTGGCTGAGTCATCCCCCGGCCCCCGAGTCATGGGGTTGCTATGGTCTTCTTCTTTCAGTTCTGCCAACATCCCAGAGAAACAGGAGGCGGCCCAGGGGTAAAGAGGAGCATTCCCTAAGCATGGCTCAGGCTGGAGGTGGGGCACCACAGCTGTGCATGGCCTGGGGTGGGCAGCTCAGACCAGCTGTGTGCATGGCCCTGGCTGGCCGGGCACAGCTCTGCCTGGCTTGGCTGGAGTGGTGGGACGTGGGCCTGATGGGCAGAGGGTGGCACGGCACCTTCCCTGGCTGGCAGAATTAACCCTCTGTGGTTCTAAAGCCCAAAGATGCTGTGAGAACTTGCTGAGCCTTGGTCCTGGCCTCCCTGACCTCCGCTAGGACCCTGCCAGGAGGTGGTAAGGGAGTGGAGGACGGGGGAACCAGATGACCTCCTGGCATCCCTTCATCCCTTGCTGCAGTTGGTAATATTGGGACCAGGCCTGTGACTAAGTGTAGGAATAGGGACAGGTGCTGAAATGAGAGGAGGTGAAAAAATCCACCATAGTTCATGGTGGGAGAGAACTGACTTAGCAGCAGCTCCGTGGAGAAAGAGGCCTGGCAGTCTTAGATAACCACAAGCTCAGTAGCGGGCAGCCCTTGTCGTTCAGACTCCTCTGGGTGGCAGACTAGCTCTGGGCCGTGCGGGAGAAGGACACAGACAGATGGAGTGCAGGCAGAGAAAGGCACTTGAATGGCGGGGGACCAGGAATCGGCGCTTTAAGGAGATTCTGGGGGAGCCATTGGACTCTGGTCAACCCCACACAGAGCCAGCTGCCTCAGGAGGAAAGCAGGCTTCCCGAGGCTGGGGGTGTTTAAGCGAGGGCATTTCGGAAGGGATTTTTGGGGTCCCTGAGGGTTGGACGTGGTACCTGCAGGCACCTTCAACTCTGAGGTCACAAGGAAGGAGGAGCCATAAGAAACGTGTTTGTGAAAGGAAAGACCTTAGGCAGCCTAGCTGCCTTCAGCCTGGTGGTGGACAGAGCCCTGGCCTGGGAGGCAAAGGACCCGAGTTCTGGTTCCACTCTGTCCTGTCTATGCGACCCGGCCCTCTCTGAGCCTCCTCTTGCCCAGTCACCTGGCTAATGAGGCTGAGGCTCAGTGAGGCTCTGGGGGAAGCTCGCTGCCCCGGGTCTCTGTTTCAGCTCTAGGCACATCCCTGTCCTGCCCCCACCCCAATCTGAGCTCCTGGACCCTCAGGAGCCCACGTCCCTCCCCAGGGCTGAACGAGTGTCTGCACAACAATGGCGGCTGTTCCCACATCTGCACCGACCTCAAGATCGGCTTTGAGTGCACGTGCCCATCGGGCTACCGGCTCCTGGACCAGAAGACCTGTGGTGGTGAGCCCCTCCCCGAGCCCCTCAAGGAGGCGGCTCCTCCGGCCAGTGCTGACCTCTGCTCCCCCCCACAGACATTGACGAGTGTGAGGACCCAGATGCCTGCAGCCAGATCTGTGTCAATTACAAAGGCTACTTTAAGTGCGAGTGCCACCCTGGCTACGAGATGGACACCCTGACCAAGAACTGCAAGGCCGTCGGTATGGACACTGCAAGGTGGGGGGGGGTGGGGCAGGGGAGCAGCTCTGAGGGAGTCCAGGAAGCAGTGTGCTTCCCATACGTGAGGAGCGGGTGTGCACACCTGCGTGTACACACACAGATGGCAGGTTGCACACACGGTGCTCAGAGTGTAAATATTCAGCACACACACGATGCACTGTGCATGTACACCCACGCAGACGCTGCACAGCGCCACCTGGTACAGCCCACAGAGTCTGCACTCGCACGACACACAGTGCCAGACACAGGCTGGACCGTGCTGGCTACACACGGCACGGGCAGCCCACACAAAGAGCAGGCCATGTGCAGACCTAACGTTGATCGTCACGTCAGCCAACGGAATTCACTTATTTTATTCAGTTCTTTACACTGGACACCTAACATTGTTGTAGGCACTAGGGATTCAGCAGTAAGCAAAACAGACGTGAATCCCTGTCTGTCCTCATGGGACTTACACTCTAGTTGGTGAGACAGACAAGAAATCAGAAAAATAAATACAGTGCATGGCAGATGGTGATGAGGGTTCAGGAGAAATATAAAGTAGAGAAGTTATAGTTTTCGATAGAGTGGTCAGGAAAGCCCTCACTGAGAAGGTGACATTTGAATAAAGGCCTGAAGGAGATGAAGGAGTGAGCCATGCATCACCTGCAGGAGCCGAAGGCAGCAGCATGCCTGCTGTGTTCAGATAAGAACGAGGAAGCCAGGGCAGCCAGGGCAACCAGGGCATAGGAGGAGATGAAGTCCAAGAGGTGACTTGGGGGCAGATCACAAAGGCCTTCGAGACCATTCTAAGGGCTGACTCTCGGTTTCACTGTCAGTCGGGGAAGAAAGCCTTTGTGGCTTCAGAGTAGAGGGACAGGGTGTGCCTTACATTTTAACTGACTTCCTCTGTAGGCTGTGTTGGGAATAGACTGTCGGGGGCAGGGGAGGAAGCAGGGGAGCTGCTGCAGAGGTCCTTGCCGTCAGCCAGGAGAGAGGTGATGGTGGCTTGGATCAGGGCCTTGCGTGGGAATAATGAGAAGTGGACAGTATGAATATATTTTGAAGGTCAGGATTTATTTTGAAGCAGCAGGATTTGCTTATGAATTAAATGTAGGATGTGAAAGGAAAAAAAGGAGTCAAAGATGACCCCAAGGTTTTTGACGAACTAACTGGAAAAATAGGATTGCTATTTATGGAGTTGGGAAAGACGGTGAGAAAAGCAGGTTTGGGAGAATATTAGATTGATCTGGACATGCTAAATTTAACAAAACGGTTTAGACATCTAGCAAAGTATTGTGTAGGCTGTTGGATATACGAACCTGGGATTCAGATGCACGAATACTCATTCTATAGGTTATAACAACACAGCAGCTACAATAATTGACATGTAGCCCGTAAACCCAAAACACATACCACCCAAACTGCACAATGTACAGCACATACATTAGCCCATCACATGTAACATGCAACCTGTTCTTACCCCCACATGGGACAGGTGTGACACAGAACTGGGATTACATACGTGCAGTGGAGACAACATACAATGGCCCATGTATACACAAACCCTTATGTGTGAATATCTAAAGTGCAGTTACTCAAAAACTCAAATCATAAACACACAGGGTTCCTGTCACAGTCACAGCTCTCAGTAAAAATCACCTCAAGGTACCCTGTAACCCAGCTCCTGCCCTCAGGAAGATGAAGTGTCTTTGCTCTCATTTTGAGGTGAGGAAAATCACAGTTGGTCAGTGGCGGAGCTGGGCCTTGCATCCAGCTTTCCTCCTTTCTCCTTGCGCTTAGACCTCTAGTTTTCCATGGTATCTGTTTGTCCCACACCTTCACTGTCACGCCAACCCTGCTTTGAAATAATCTCCATCACTACACACAGGTCACACACCCAGCCCCAGGCCCCACCTGGCTCTGTGCTGGTCCTACCCTGTCCCCAGGGAGCACATTAGCCTGGCACCGATGGACAGTGACAGGAACCAGGTGGCCTGCAGAAGTGTCAGCTGGAAAACAAGAGGGGGAGAAGGTACAGGGGCAGGTGTTGCCATTCAGTATTGCAGGTGCCTGAGAGTGGTCCGCTCCATCTGAAAACAGGCTGGAGGGGTGGCGGCCTGTGCGAAGTGCTAGGCCCTCATAGGCCTGGGGGACAGTGACCCTCCCCATGGAGTAGCCAGGAATGTCTAGCTCACTGAAGATCTTCCCAAAATCTAATCCTAAATCTAAAAATGGGTTTGTGTATACATGGGAGGTTGTGTGTTGTCCCTTTGCACGTATATAGTCTGTGTCATATTATACACATCCCACCCCTGCCTTTGGCTCAGAATAAAGTGAAAACTCTCTCCCTGGATCACAGGATCCTTTGTGATCTGGTCCCTTCCAGCATCTGCAGATTCGTCTCATGCCAGTACACTCTGTATAAACTAAAGTCTCACAACGACCTCCTTGAACCTCCTCCCTCGAGTCCCACCCCCAGCCCTGAGGGCTGTGCTCCATGCTGCAGCCTCAGTCATCTTTCTAAATCATTTGACGCTCATGTTGCCCCTTCTTGAACACTGCAGTGGGGCCCAAGCAGAGGAGGTGGCAGCTGCTGGGGAGACATGCATTCTAGGTAGAGGGACAGCTTGAGCAAAGGCCCCGAGGCAGCAAAGCTCTGCCGTGGCAAGGTGATGACAGGTAGTCTGGTGGCCGGAATCAAGGTGTCAGGGGGGTGAGTGATGAGGCTGGACAGGGAGCTGGGGTCATGCTGCAGAAGGCCTTCCGTGCAGGCCAGAGGAAATGGGGAGTCATCAAAGATTTGGGGGGAGTTTGTGCGCGATAAAAAGAATAAAAATCACTCTGTTATGCATGGGGCTTTGCATCTTATGCTTTTTGTAGCCATCATTTCACCTGCTTCTTTAACCTGTGAGGTAGGAGTCGTCGCCACTTTTTACAGGAAATGAGGAGTCCCCCAGCAAACCAGTGGCAGAGCCTTGGTCTCCAGATCCCCCGCCTCTTGCACTGACCCTTTCCCTCTCAACCCCCCTGCATGGCAGCTGGCAGAAGCCCGTCCCTAATCTTCACCAACCGGCACGAAGTGCGGAGGATAGACCTGGTGAAGCGGGACTACTCGCGTCTCATCCCCATGCTCAAGAATGTCGTGGCGCTGGACGTCGAAGTTGCCACCAATCGCATCTACTGGTGTGACCTCTCCTACCGCAAGATCTACAGGTGAGTCGAGGCCTGGGTCCTGCAACCAGGCCTGGGGGGCGGGGCTGGGGCCAACAAAGAAGGAGAGGAAGGGTGGCCTCTGCACCCCTTCTGCCTCTATATTTCCCCAGGACAGAGATCGGGCTTAGGAAGGCACGGGGGATCACAGCGGTTGTGGAACTGCCAGGACTTCTCCACCTGCTGGGCCTTCCGGGGGGTGCTGAGGGCTTGGATGGGCAAGCAGCTTTGAGCCCCACACATGGGGGCTTTGACTGACCTCCGGTGGCCTGAGCGGGCAGTGCGAGACACAGGAAATGTTCAGCCAGGGCGGAAAGGAAGAAGCCTCTGGGCTTTGGTAGGAATTTTCAGAGCAGCTCACATATATGTGTGTTGGATGCTGGGGACTCAAAGATGACTCAGACCTGGTCCTGCCTGGAAGATCCCACTCAGAGCATAGCGAAATCCACTGTGATGAGCATTAGGGAAAAGTATAGAGGAGGCCTCTGACCCAATCTGGCGGTCAAGGGTGGCACTACCTGCAGTCCAGCCCTTCCCAGCACAGTCAGTGGACTCTGGCGCTTGGGAAGGCTCCTTGCACACGCAGGAGGTTCTCTCCTAGGAGCCTCTGCGTGCCCAGGCCCCCTTTCTTTGTCCTGAGATCCACTTGGCAGGACTGCCGATGATCAGGCACTGGGCGGACTGTTGAACGAATGGTGGATGGATGGATGGAAGCAGTCCGCGTGCTGCTCACCGACAACTCGATGCTTATCACACCCCAGCACACACAGACACACTCACAGTCGCACACCCAGAAACAGCTTGAGCAGTGCCTGTCCGATGGTTGTGACGGAAAGAGGCAGGATTTGATGATGCCCTGGTTATGGAGCTGTGGGAGGATGAGTCAGAATGAATTCCCAGGTTCACTTTGGGAGTTTCAGTTTCCGGCTTGGGAGGTTTCATGGACGGTGGTACCGTTCTCTGAGATGGAAGCAGGGGAGGAGTTTCGGGTGGGGGGTAGGCAGTCTGTCTGTGTGGCTGAGAGGAGGGGAATGGGGATGAACAGTTTGGGATGTGTTGAGTTCAAGGTGTCCAAGGGACGTCCGACGGGGGCCAGTTGGCTTTATAGTCTGGAACTTAGACAGTTGTCAGGATCAGAGGGTCAGAGCTGTGGATGGCTGTGGGCACTGTGGAACTAATCACCCGAAGAGAGGGTAAGTGGAGAAGAAAACCTTGGGAAATAAAGCATTTGGGAGAGAGAAAGCCCTGCTAATTTTGCCTCCTGAGTGTCTGCTGTACTGTGGCCCCTTCTGTCCATTCTTACTGCCTCAGCCCTTCTGCACACCCTCTTCGTCTCTCACCTGGGTGCGGTCACAGCCTCCTAACTGGTCTCTCTGCCTTCATTCCCTCCTCCTCCAATTCCTCGCGTATTCTGCAGGTGCCACAGTGATCTAACATGCCTCTCTGGCCATGTCCTCCGACCTGTTCAGTTACCCCTCCACAGTGAAATCCTGAGCCTTTAGCGTGGCACACAGAGCCTGTCAGGATGTGGCCCCTGCCTACACTTACTTCCTGTCTTACACCCCACATACCCCACTCCACCCCCACTGGATCCGTCACTGTTCCAGAGCACACGCCTCGGCATCTGCACATGCTGTTCCCTCTGCCTTTGTTCTTTGTGCTCCTGACAGACTGGGCCTTCAGGGCTCAACTACAAGGCCTTCTCCAGCCCTCCAGGATGATGTAGTCTCCATTACTCTGCCGCTATAGCCTCTGATACTTTCTGTAATCACAGTGTCTTGGTGTAATTATCTGGCTGTAAATTTCTGTCCCTACTAAACTGAGCTCCTCCAGGCCAGAGACCGTGGCTGACTTGAGCCTGTATCCTTACCCTGGTGGCCCAGGGAATGTGTTGAGTAGAAATGAGCCAAGTTCCTCTCCAATGCGCTGCTGTGACCCAGAGGGAAGAGAGAGGGGAAGGGCAGCTCCAGATGGGCCCGGGGGTGGCACACCTGCCCACGCCAGCCCTGGTTGCTCCTAGCGCCTACATGGACAAAGCCAGCGACCCGGCGGAGCAGGAGGTCCTCATTGATGAGCAGCTGCACTCTCCGGAGGGCCTGGCAGTGGACTGGGTCCACAAGCACATCTACTGGACCGACTCAGGCAACAAGACCATCTCAGTGGCCACAGTTGATGGCGGACGCCGCTGCACTCTCTTCAGCCGTGACCTCAGTGAACCCCGGGCCATTGCTGTCGACCCCCTGCGAGGGTGAGTGTTCCCACCCCCAAATTGCCCCAGGCGCTCAGTCCTCATGTGTCTGTCACAAGAGCTGCCTTGAGGGCTTCGGAAGGCCCTGGGCCACCCAGACACAAGCCACAGGGAAGAAAGTCCGTGTGGGCCCCTCAGCCTGTGAACCCCTGACCCAGGGTCCCTTGCGCACTGGTCGCCAGGGTGCTCCTAGGACTCTGCTACTCTCTCACCATATCATAGAAGCAGAGCATCTCAGAGCCGGGTAGGGCGCTAGAAATTGCCTGGTAGACGCTCCTGGGGCAGGAAGTCTTCCCTCAGGCTGCTGCGCGCTGCAGGTGGGCATCTGGCGACTGCTCGCACTTCCAGAGACAGGAGCTTGTCACTTCTCATACGGCCTGTTTCATTTTGGGGCAGCTCTGCCCATTAGAAAGTATTCTTTTGTTTGTTTCGTTCTCATGTTCCCACATCTGCCTCTCTTCAACTTCCTCCATTGGCCTCCGGAGTTACCTCTAGCATGTCTACTCCCTGCCCTGCAGGACAGCCAGCAAGATTTGAGGACTGAGATTACTGGGTCAGCTCTGCTCCAGCCTACCCGCCTCCATCCCCATCCCTGTGGTCCACAGCCTCTGGGCCCCTCACCACCCAGGCTGCCCTGCTCTGCCCATGCCTCCATATCAGGGGTAGGGATTCTGAACAGAGCACGACTCCCTCCCTCCCTGCCTCCCTCAGTGGGGATGTCCTGAGATGGCATGGTTTTTAAGCAGCTGCATCATATTATGTTTACCAGGATCACCAGCTTCTTCCTGCTGCTGTTTCCTTAATTGTTAAGCAGGGATAAGAAAAGCCTCTTCTTCCAGTGAGGGCAGCTGGGGGTGAGGCTGGCCACCTGAGAGGGTGTGCGTGGCCTTTGTGCGTGGCCTTGGGCAGTGGCGGACAGCTGCCGCTTTGCACAGGTGCATCCAGGCCCTCTGCAGACAACTGTCATCTCCTTTAACCCCCACCTCAACCCTGTTCTCTGTCTGCTGTCACACAGACCTGGGGCTGCACCTGCCATGTCCCCCAAACCATATAGTTACACCCAGCCCATTCCTGGTCCATTGTGGCTCGGTCAGGGTCCCGCCAGAAAACCCACTGCACACTCATTTTAAGATAATTTAAGGCCGGTTAATAAAGGGACTATTGACAAAGGAGCGGGTAAGGTCTCATGCACTATCCTGGACTAGTAACAGGTAACAGGCCTGAGGGGCAGGAGCAGGGAGGGTTACCCGAGTTGGGAGGGAAAGAGCTGGGTAGAGAGGGTCACCTTTAGGGCATTAGCCAGCTGGAGGCACCTCTGTAGGGGGGAGTTAGGGGAATAGACATCCTGACCTCAGTCTCTCCCCTTCTCCCTCCGATATTTTGCTGAATACAACTGGAAGCCAGACGGCTAGGGAGCCCAGCCCAATGATGTTCCCACATGCGCCAGCCTTTTGGTATACAGAGCAGAATGGCCATGGGATTCGAAGTGGCAAATGGAAGGGATCCAGAACAACCACGCAGCCCCCCAGCCTGGAGCCAGCCTTGGCTTGACACCAGCTTTCAGCAGAGGCATTTTGGGGAGGGTTAAGCACACGGGCTTTAGAGCCCAACTTAATTTGAACTTAAATTTGAAGCCTGGCCTTACTACTTATTCACCACGTGATCTTAGGGAAGTCAGCCTCTCTGAGCCACAGTTTACTCCTCTGTAAAATTGGACTAATAATTACACCCTCCTGGGGTAATTGTGAGGCTACTTCGTTCAACAAATAGTAAATAAGGCCTATAGGCCACACACGAGCTACCTGCCAGGTACAAAATGAGGAGTAAGGCAGATGAGGCGCCTGCCCTCAGCGGAGCATATAGACTAGTGGGGAAAACAGACAGTAAACAGATAGGCCACATACCGAATGCACACGTAAATAACCGACGGTGTGAGCGCTCTGGAGGGAAAAAACAGGGCGTTTTAAGAGTCAATAACAGGGAGAACCTATTTACATTGAGGGTCGGAGGAAGGTTCTCTACTGAAAAGACGTTCTAAATGGCACACAAGTGGGGGCAAAGGCTCTGTGAAGGCCTTGGTGCCCTGAGGGATCTAAGAGAAGCCCTGGCGGCGGGTGTGGAGTTTGTAAGGGAAGTGGGCAGTGGTGGCAGGAGAGACAGCCAGAGAGGTAGGCAGGGACCTAGTCATGCAGAGCCCTGTCGGATATGGTAAGGATTTGGGATCTGATTTTAAGGTCAGTAGGAGAAACCATCATAAAGTTTAAAAACTGGAGAGTAATAGATCTTAAAAGTTATCACAAGAAAAAAACATTGTAGCTCTGTGGGGTGCTGGATGTTGACTAACTTCTTGTGGTGCTCATTTTGCAATATCAAATCATTATGTTGTACCCCTGAAACTAGTGTCATATGTCAATTATATCTCAATTTCAAAAAGCAGGATAATGACAGCTTATTTCCATTTTTAGAAGCTCATTTTGTCTGCTCTGTAGGGATTGGATTAGAGGGGCAGTGATTACTGCATTTGTAAGTACATGAGATGAGGCCACTCACCTAGTAAGTACTCAATAAATGTTCAAGAAAAAAGAGAGAGAAGCCCTGGACAGAGTTCTAGCTGTGTGACCCTGGCTAAGTCATCGGCTTTCTCCTCTGTCAACCAGGAAAGTAAGAGGGTTGACGGGGCCCTTCCCTTCCTGCTCTGGCACGCTAGGGCTGTAGCTGGAGCTGCTGGGGTGGGACAGATGGGCTGACAGGCTGTTCAGCTGAGGTCAGGTGGACTCTGGAAATACAGGCTTCTCCAGAGACTCAGATAAGGCAAAGACCGACACGCCTGCCAGTGCTAAGGTTTGATGGCTCCCGTGAACTTCAGAGGTCTTTCCAGTCCTCACTAAGCGTAATCTTCAATATTCAGAGGGCCACTGAGCCCTTGTGACCCACACCACCCCAGTCATGTTCCCTGACAAGAAGCCCATTGGGTTCTTCTGTCTCCTAGGTTCGTGTATTGGTCTGACTGGGGGTACGAGGCTAAGATCGAGAAGTCTGGGCTCAACGGTGTGCACCGGCAGACACTGGTGTCAGATGGTATTGAGTGGCCCAACGGAATCACCCTGGGTGAGCCCTGCCTTCCCCCACTGGGGGGCCTGTTCTAGCGCCTGGAGCTGACCACTGCCTGGGGCTCCGTGGGTCTTGTTGCTGTGTCCCCTTATAGTGCCACTGCCTGTGTTTCCTGATGGTTGCCCTGGGCTGGCCTCCTTCTGAGGCCTGGCCTGGAGATGTGGGCAGGGAAGGGCCACAGAGGAGCAGAATTCCAGGCTGTGGTCCCAGGCTCACAACCCGATCCCCTTGTCCCTTTTTCCTGCTCAAGATTTGCTGAACCAGCGCTTGTACTGGGTGGACTCCAAGCTGCACCAGCTGTCCAGCATTGACTTCAGCGGAGGCAACAGGAAGATGCTGATTTCCTCCCCTGACTACCTGAGCCACCCTTTCGGGATAGCTGTGTTTGAGGTGAGCTCCGTGAGGGGAGGCATGGCCCCATCAGGAAGCTGAAGCCTAGGAAAGGCTGTTCAAATAGGATGACTCCCTGAGACTCGTCCAAGTGGAAACAAAGGGACAGGGAAGCTGACTGGCTTGTTTGTACATAATACGTGAGCTGTCTTCAGACAGAGGCTATGCAGCCCCTTGTCCACCTGGCAGCCTTTCCTGTGCTTCCTCCCCAAGGCCCCTCCCTCAGAGCACTTCCCACAGGTAAGTAGCTAGACCAGGTACCCTCGGCACCCAGCACTGTACCCACGTATACAGAAGGTACCCAATAAAGAAAGGGAAAAGGAATACGCATTTCCTTAGTATTATTTACTATGGAAATGGCCTGAGAGATGCTATTCAATTCAGCACACTCTCACTGACCTTTGCTGGACCCTGGGGTCATAGAAGTGAATCAGACATCATCCCCGTCCTCAAGAAGCTCACAGGAGGGTGAAGAGTCAAGACCCTCCTGTGTTCTGACCCTAACAACGTTTCTCCTTGGGGAATGAGGAAGCCAGAAGCGACCAAGTTCTCACACACCCATACCTCTTCCCCAAAACTAACTCTTCCACCAAGGGGAGGGAAAGCAAGGGGACAGTGGCCTGTGGTGGGCATTGGCAATATTTGCTTGGAGTGACATCACCCAGCACAGCTCTGAAATTGTGGGCAAAGCTTCAGCTCCCAAGTCCAGCCTCTGCTTCGAAAGACAGGTGTGTTCAGACACATGTGTTCGTGCTTGTACGTACATGTGGCATGTATGTGTACGTGCCTGTGTATACATAAATGCGTCTGTTTAAAAATGTGCATTCCTGTGTGTGCTAGTGCTTGTGAGTGTACATATGCACACCAGTGCTTAGACAAGTTCATTTTAGGCACAAGTGTGCCTTCGGGTGTGTAGATGAGCATGTGGGTATGTGTCTAGATCTGCACATGAGGCTGCACGGTTGTACCTATAAATGTGGATTCGCCTGCAGATACGCATTTAGGCTTGTGTGGACCAACCATTGGATGTGTATGCGTGTATACCCAGAGGCTGTAGGAGGCCCCATAGGGATAGTGCTTGCTAGATCATACATCCTCTCCAATCTTGGTCCCAGGCCCCAGTAATGGTAACAGCTACAGAGACCCAACCTCAGTTTCTGCTGAACTCCAGGAAGCAGGCCTAGCTCAGCGTTAATGAGCAGCCTTCAGGCCAGAGCACTGAATAACCCTCTGAGACAGAAGGGAACCAGAGCCTATGCCACAGATCAGAGCTGAGAGTCCCCCAGAGCTGTGAATCTGTGGACAAGAGAGTTCAGGGGAGATGCCAGAGCAGTTCTTGTGACTATGGTTTGAGGCCGAGCCCTCAGGCTGAGGTCATGGGTTTAAGCTCTAGGCTTCCCATCCTCTGTATTTGTACCCCACAGGACAAGGTGTTCTGGACAGACCTGGAGAACGAGGCCATTTTCAGTGCAAATCGGCTCAATGGCCTGGAAATCTCCGTCCTAGCTGAGAACCTCAATAACCCACATGACATTGTCATCTTCCATGAGCTGAAGCAGCCACGAGGTGAGCCTTGCCCAGTCCCAGGTCCCCTGCCCACATCCTCTCCCTCTAGCAGGCAGGCTGTATTCACATGCACGTCACGTCTCGGCATCCCCAGTAGCGGCAACAGTCCCTGTCGTTGGTGGACTGCCTTGCTGTCACATATTTACTTCATTTTGCCTCAAGCTCTTGGTGAACTAAGGCTGGGTAGAAATAAATAAACATACTAATGTCCCATTTTTGCCATTCTTACAAAGTATGGATATCACTGTTCTCGTTTAACAGCTGAGGAAACTGTAGCTCACAGGGGTAAAATAACCTTAGCAGGTGGTAGAGCTAAAGCCTAAACTTAGGCCTGTCTGATTCCAGAGCTCCTTCTGCCATAAGGGAGCACATTGCTTCTCATTTGCTATTTGTTCGTACTTTGCAGTGGTATAAAGTAACGTATCCTAGGGCCGTCAGTAAGTCAGCTTGCTGGTTGGCAACAGACGCCAGGAATCCTGCAATTAGGTTGTCCCTTCCTCTGTCACTAGGATATACTCATTCTAACTGTAATGGGACGGGTAAAGGTGGGAAAGCAAAAAGGGGTAAGGAGATAAGGTTGGTGCCTGATTCTAGATTAGAAATTTAAATAAGAAAGAGATAAGGCATGTGGCATAGGGAGAAAAAAACATGGACTTTGGAGTCCAACAGACCTCAATTTAAATTGTCTCCAAAATTACTAGAGGTATAGCTTTGACAAGTTTGTTCTCTTTGAGCCACAGTCTTTTATCTGTTAACCTGGGCATAACACACCCCACTCCGAGCTGTCATCAGCATTAAATGAAAGTGTGGGAATGGACTTGAGGACACGGGGAGGGGGAAGGGTAAGCTGGGACGAAGGGAGAGAGTGGCATGGACATATGTACACTACCAAGTGTAAAATAGATAGCTAGTGGGAAGCAGCCGCATAGCACAGGGAGATCAGCTCAGTGCTTTGTGACCACCTAGAGGGGTGGGATAGGGTTGGAGGGAGGGAGATGCAAGAGGGAGGAGATATGGGGACATATGTATATGTATAGCTGATTCACTTTGTTATAAAGCAGAAACTAACACACCGTTGTAAAGCAATTATACTCCAACAAAGATGTTTAAAAAAAAAAAAAGGAAGAAAGAGTGGGGATAAAACAGCAGGTACAGTGACGGAAGGTGCCCAGTAAAAGTAGTAGAGAAATCGTTTTGATTTAGCCGAGTGGGAAGGGCCTCGTGCGTGGGGGAGGGAGAGCCTGGCACATCCCGTCTGTGCCCCAGTACTCTCTCTCCCCATCTCTCTCTGTGCCATTAGCTGCAGATGCCTGCGAGCTGAGTGCCCAGCCCAATGGAGGCTGTGAGTACCTGTGCCTTCCTGCTCCTCAGATGTCCAGCCACTCCCCCAAGTACACTTGTGCCTGTCCTGACACAATGCGACTGGGCCCTGACATGAAGAGGTGCTACCGAGGTGAGCAGAGCTACTGGGAGGGATGGCCCCTGGCAATGCCAGACCCCATCTGCTGAAATTTTCCTCGACTTCTGGAAAACCATGAGCGCCTGGTCTTCCTCCATCTTCTCTGGCTACTTGTTGCCCTTTGCAGGCTCCTCTTCTGTACCGACCTTGAATGCTGGTGTCCCATAGGGTCCCTCCAAGGCTTTGTCTTCTCACTCCCGAGAAAAATGCACATACACATACAACATGTTAAATTCAGTTTCAGGGGGATCAGGAATCCCCTGAAGGCCTCAAATTAAGAAACCTTGATCCCCATGGCTTTGATTACTATTTATATGCAGGTGACTGTGATGTTGCCTGTTTCTCACCCAGAACTTAACACACTATCTAGCAGCCCTTTTGTGATATGATTGGGACTAACAGTCAGTTAATACTTCAACCATATACATGTATATCCATCCTCCAGTCTCAGTGGAGGCACGAGGCCTTTTGTTTGAGCATAAGTCTGCTGCAGCATTCATCATTTCCAGGTTCAATTGTTTAAAGTGGAGTGAGAATTTGAACCTAGTGGTGTACCAGTATACACGCAAACTCCTTCTACATTTACATAATTTCCACTCCTCCCAGTCTTTTATCGTGGTCTTGCCCACACCTAATTCTATAGCATTGTCCTAATGACTCATCTTTATCAAACCGAAATGCAGTATAAACACAGACAAGATGCTTGGCATTCAGCTAAAGTAAAAATCATAGCCCATTCAGTAGGTTTAAGGAAGGCGTTTGAGCTGAGCCATGAGGATGAGTTCATAAGTATACTTCATCGAGGCAATAATTTAGGCACTAAAACAGCAAAATTCTTTGTCCAGTGACCTTCATGATATTTCCCCCGCAGCACCTCAGTCTACCTCAACTACAACGTTAGCCTCCACCACAACGAGGACAGTAGCCGACACCACCAGAGCCCCTGGGACCACCGTCCACAGCCCCGCCTACCAGAACCACAGCACAGAGACACCAAGCCTGGCAGCAGCGGTCCCAGGCTCAGTTAGTGTCCCCAGGGCTCCCAGCATCAACCCGTCTACCCCAAGCCCTGCAACCAGCAACCACTCCCAGCACTGTAAGGAAATGAGTTCTGCCTTCTTTCATGACGTGGGAGGGTCCTAGGGAAGCCAGGATCGGGGGATCTGTGGGAAGAAGTGGTCATACCAGAGCTAAATGTTGGCTGTCTACAAGGAGGAAGCAGCGGGAGGAAGAGTGCCAACCCGCAATTTAGGAGTCATAGGTGCTCCTACCTTATAGAGGGTCTCGAGGGAAGCTACCTCCTATCTCTGAGCCTCAGTTTCCTCATCTACAAAGTAGGGTAATAATAACCCTTCCCTTACCTGCTTCGCAAGGTTGCCACGAGAGACAGAGGCATCCATGTAAACAGAAGTGCTCATGCACACAGCCTCTGCTGACTCTGATAGTGTGTCTGTGTCACACGTTACTGACATGTATGAGGGAGCATCCCTCAGATTTGGAAGTTTCAAATGCCCTGGTCTCAGTTCTCAGCACTCTCGGTAGGTTCCCCATATAGTGATATCCATAACTATGGTCTGTTAGTGCCTCTCTGCAAACCCTGGGATGAAAATAATTAAGTTCACCACTTATTAAATCATCAGGAGCAGTAATTGTCACTGCTAGAAATGTTCTATCTCATTAACCAGCAAATACCTTTTAAATTGAGTTACCTGCTGGGGGAGTTCATTTAAGAGGATAAACTATCTTTTAAATTTTTTCCCATATGCACATGGCCCAGAAACTAAGCAGCGTGGTAGCACCTTAATAATCAGGCCCATCTTGCCAGCAGGAGCGCTTTCAGAGTTGAGCGCTTACCCTGAAGTTTGGAGAGGCAGGTGGGTCGCGTGTGAAGTCCAGTTCCTTTCACTTGGGCTGAGCCTCCGACCAGGGAGTCTCCCCACTGGCTTCATCACGCTCTAGGCTTTAATATCACTGTCCTGTGTATGCTTGGGACCCGGAGGGAGAAGAGAACGGCATTTCCACAGTAAACTTTGTAAGCAGTGCAGGTCTTTTCTCCCCTTAATAATTAGGTTCCCTTGGAGTAACTTGGAGAAACAGACACACTGAGAGGATAGCATTTGCGCCGTTGCCAGGAGACAATCATCTCCTCTCTTGGAGCAAATGATAGCTCCTCTCCAAACCTCAGAGGGCTGTCATGAGGATCCAAGGGAAAACTGCTTTTTAAACTAAAAAGTTCTGTACAGATGTTATACTGAAGATGAGTGTAAGAGAGTGGAAAAGATGGCACAACCTACTTTTAAAAATATATAGTACGGGCTTCCCTGGTGGCGCAGTGGTTGAGAGTCTGCCTGCTAATGCAGGGGACACGGGTTCGAGCCCTGGTCTGGGAAGATCCCACATGCCGCGGAGCAACTGGGCCCACGAGCCACAACTACTGAGCCTGTGCGTCTGGAGCCTGTGCTCCGCAACAAGAGAGGCCGCGATAGTGAGAGGCCCATGCATCGTGATGAAGAGTGGCCCCCGCTTGCCACAACTAGAGAAAGCCCTCGCACAGAAACGAAGACCCAACACAGCCAAAGATAAAAATAAATAAATAAATTTATTTAAAAAAAAAAAAACACTGATGATGCAGATGGACAGACAGAAATAAGAGAGACAAAACAACAGATACTGGCTGAAAAAGGCAATTGCCCCAGGTAGTCAGCAACATAAAGACCTAAGGGCTCAGCCCCGAGCTTCCCACCACCCAAATACTGTGGAAAGGGTAAGGGATTTAGGTCACAAATCCTGGGTTTGAATCCCAGCTCTGCCACTTCTCTGTGGGTCCCCCAAACCCCAAGAAGACTCAATTTCCTCATCTGTGAAATGGAGATGACCTCTGTCCTGATAAGATCTGGAAAGACTAAATTATTAAGCAGTAGCCGGGATCATCATTCTGGAACGGGGGCAAGAAGCAGTTGGGTAGTTTTTACTGCTTGAGGCCAGCAAGGACTTGGGACTCACAGTGATGGAGCATCGTTCTGCTAACGTTTGTGTTTTGCAGATGGGAATGAAAGTGGCAAGATGGGCTCAACAGTCACTGCTGCTGTCATTGGGATCATTGTGCCTATGGGTGAGTGTGGCCCCAAGTCACTGGTGAGAAGAGAGAGACCCTGCCCAGGGTCTGGGTAAAAGCACCGGAAGGACAGAGCGCTGAGCACACGGACCTCTCTCTCTGACTTTTTCTGCCCTGGCCGCCTTCCTGCGCACCTCCCAGTCCTGATTTCGTTTGGTTTCTTAGCTTGGCACACCAGGCTCTTCAGGACCTGGCCCCAGACAGCTATCCACATATTTCCCCCACTACCCGTCACGGATACTCTACACACCAGCCATGTGAAGCCAAACTGTAGGCTCCACGGGGACAGGTCTGGTGTCTCTCTTGCTCGCCACTCTCCCCAGCTCTTAGCAGTGTCTGGCACAGGGGACGAAATAAAGTATTTGTCGAATTAATGAGTAGAAAAAACATACATTAACAAAAATTCATAGAGCTGCTTGCCATTCCTTTAATAGATCGTGCTACCTTGCTTGCTTTCTGTTTCGTTTTCAACAAACATTTATCAAGCAGCTATGATGTACCAGATTCTGTGATAAGGGGAGGGAAGGTGATTAAAAATACGTAAGACATGGTTCTTGTCCTCCGAAAGTTTATAGACTTGTTGGAGAGACACAGATAATTTGATTCTGACGTGGTAAGTCCTAAAATGAAGCCGTGTGCAGTTCAGTAGAAATGCTGAGGCACTTATCTTGGAATTGGGAGAGGAGGGAAGCGGACAGGGGAGAGTTCCTAGAGCAACCCAAGCAGGTGAAGACAACATGGGCAAAGCCAGGAATGAGAGATGGCATGGGAGGGCGGGAGTGGGGTGGGTTTGGAATATGGCCAGAATATAACATTTGGTTAAACCTCACAGAGAGCCACGTGGGCTGATTCATTCTCTCTTACCCTGATATTCACTTAGTATCCTGCACATCCTGTCTCTCGTACCAGTCTCTTCTCTTGGTCGGATCTTTGAATTGCGATTGTCCATTCATCGTTTTATCTCCCTTACTTGCCCATGTGTAGTACCTCAAGGATAAGGACTTGGCCCTTTTATCCTAAGAATCCCCAATATGGTGGTGAGTTAGCGAGTGAATGTTTTAAAAACTTCAACACCATCCAAGGGACTGTGCGAGGTGCCAAGGATCCAGGGAAGAAAAAGAGAAAAGACTTTAAGAGCTTTTAGTTTTGGGCTTCCCTGGTGGCGCAGTGGTTGAGAGTCCGCCTGCCGATGCAGGGGACACGGGTTCGTGCCCCGGTCCGGGAAGGTCCCATCATGCCGCGGAGCAGCTGGGCCCGTGAGCCATGGCCGCTGAGCTTGCGCGTCTGGAGCCTGTGCTCCGCAACGGAAGAGGCCACAACAGTGAGAGGCCCGCATACGGGAAAAAAAAAAAAAAAAAAAAGAGCTTTCAGTTTTTAGTAAGACTTAATCATAAAAAAGGTGATACAAGAGACGTGTTACTACATATTATAAGGTGCTGTAATAGAGACCCGATGCTCTGTGGAGGAGAGGGAGTGGCACTTCTAAAGAAGGTGGCATTTGAATTGGCCTTGAAAGGCTTTATTAGTAAAGATGATGGTGAGACTATTCCAGGCTCATTTTGAGTAGAATGGAAAATACTCAGCATTGTTTAGTGAAAGAGAAATCAACTCCTCTCCTGCCATACTCTGCTCCACAGAAGGGCATGTGTATGCTGTCTCCCTGATGTAACGTGCCCTAATAGAATCATTATTTTAAATTTCTGCTTATCTGAGGGCTGAAAGATGAATATTCTTTCCCTGATATTTCCCTGGGAGGCAGAGTATCTTTTCACAAGCGTACTGGCCATTTACATTTCATCCTTTATGAATTGCCTATTCACAGCCTCTTCTTATTTTTCTATTGGTTCCTTGTCTTATTCTTACTTATTTGTAGAAATATTTATACATAATTAATGCTAGACCTTTGTAATATATGTTACAAATCATTTCTCCCATCCTGCCACTTGATTTTTAGAATTTGTTTATGGTCTCTTTTGCCATGCATGAATTAAAAATGTTTAAGTATCAGATCTGTTAATCTCCTACATTATGACTTCTGGGCTTTGTGTCTTGCTTAGGAAGGTCTGCCTCATTCTAAATTATTAAAATATCTCTCTATATGTTTTTCTACTATTTTAAGCATGTTTTAGTATTCGATTATTAATCCATTTGGAATTTAGAATGCAGCAAGAGGTAGAGATTTAAGGTTTTTTTTCAACATGCTTGTCTAGTTTTCACAAGACCATTATTGAATAGTCCATCTTTTCCTTCTGACTTGACTTGTCATCTTATTGTAAACTATATGCCTATACATACTGATCTGATTTTAGGCTGTTTATTCTCCACCAATCCCTATATACTATTCCTATATACTCGAAACACAACTTTATGATATGTTTTAATGTCTAATAGGGTATTATTATTCTTGGAACATTTTCTTAGCTATTTTTATTCAATTTCTCTTCTAAGTGAACTTTAGAATCATCTTGTTAATTCTATAAAACTTATGATGGAATCTTATGCCTTGGGTATGTAAATTGATGCGGGGAGAATTTACATTTTTACAACATTGAACCTTCCCATCGAGGAACATGACGTATCTCTATTTATTTGAGCCTTCTTTTATGGCCTTCAGTAGAATTGTATAGGTCACATAGGACTTGCACATTCCTTATTGGGTTATCCCAAGTATTTTATAGTTTTTTGTTGGGCTATTACGAATATTTTCTTATTCCATCCATTTTCTGATTGGTTATTGCTGATTAATAAGAAAGCTATTGATTTTTTCTGTTGATTCTTGATGAACTAAAATCATTTCTAATAGTTTTTCATCTGCTTTTCTAAGATTTTCCAAGCATACAATATCTGTTAATGACAGTTTGATTTCTCCCTTTCCCATGTGTGCCCTTCAATTCTTTATTTGGTCTCACTGCATAGCTAGATCTCTGGAACAACAAATATAGCAGCGATAACAGACATCCTTGCCCTGTTCTTATCTTTATGTATATCAGTTATTATTGATTATTATAATCTTACCAAAGTATTGTAGAAACCCCCCTATAGCATCCTAGATAGCTATCACCCAGCCTCCACTTGAATGCTCACGGTGACTGCTTACTATCTTGTGAAGCTGCTTGCCCCATTTTCTCCCGGCTCTGTCTGAGAACTTCCTCATTTACTCATTAATATATCCATTTATTTTAACTCAGAACCTGTGTTTCCCTGCTGTGTTCCCTTCTAGAGATGCTCCTCTTCTTGCAGAGCCCCAGCTTTGGAAAGAAGTACCCCACCCTCCACCCTCCAATTTTGGGAGAGAATGGTTTCTTAGAGAAATCCAGGGAAGTAGCAGTATTAGGGCAAGAGTGTGGTGAAGAAATTCACTCACTCACTCAGCATGTTACTGAGCACCTACTCGCTACTGGGCACTGGGCACAGTGAGAGAAAGAAGGCACGGTCCCTGCCTTCAAAGAGCTCAGTCTAGTTGGGGGTACACATATATAAAGTACAACACTGTGGTCTGGGAACACACGCGAGGGAACAACTGACTGTACCATGAGAGGTTGAGAAAGACTTCACATTTGAGCTAGATCTTGAAGGATGAGTAGTTAATGAACAAAGAGCTAGGAGAAGGCCTTCCCAGCAGCAGAAAAAGAATATGCAGAAACAGAGCCTGGGAACAAGGGGCAGCCAAGCTGGAGAGGTGGCGAGAAATGACTGATGTCTGGGCAACGGGCTGGAGCCTGCTGGAGATCCACTGTAACGTGTCTCTTCCTCCAGTGGTTATAGCCCTGCTGTGCATGAGTGGCTACCTGATCTGGAGAAACTGGAAGCGGAAGAACACCAAAAGCATGAATTTCGACAACCCTGTATACAGGAAAACGACAGAAGAAGAGGATGAGGATGAGCTCCACATAGGGAGGGCTGCTCAGATTGGCCATGTCTATCCAGCAGTAAGTGTTCCTTGCTGGAAGAATTCCTTCCTTCCTTTCCTCCCTTCTTCCTTCCATCCCTTCCTCCCTTCTTTCCCTCCTTCCCTCCTTTCCTTCCTTCTTTCCCTCCCTCCCTCCTTCCTTCCCTCCTTCAGACATTTATCAAGAACCTACCATGTGCCAGGCACTGTTCTAGGCCCTGGGGACACAGGAATGCTGGGGTAGGTGGTTGGGATAGAAGGGTATCAGGACCACCTTGTACCTAGAGGCTCTTCCTGGAGGAAAGAGGCCTGTCTTTGTGCTGAATACGTTTTCAGAACCTTTGGCCTAGAAAGGCAACTGTGGCCATTCAGTTCAAATGCATTCATTTCAGTGAACAATGTATACCAGTTATGTGCCAAGTACCACATAAGATACCAAGTGTTCCAAAGTAAAGAAGGGATGTACTTGCTCCCAGGGAGCTGGTGGGGGAGTTAGAGAGTCACTGGCTATTGAACAGCTGTGTGCTGAGTGCCATGGTGGAAGCTCAAGAGTCCCCTCTTCTAGGAAGCTTTCCCTGGTTTCTCTGTTCTCTCACCACCTCTCTCCATCACAGCACCTGTCACTATAGTCTACTTGTCTTTTTACTCATTGGTCTCCCTGCTAGAACGTGAGCTCCTTGAGGGCAGGATTGTCTGATTAATGTTTCCCTGGTGCCTAGCACAGCATATTTGGCTCCCAGTAAGTATTTGTTGAACCAATGCTATGGAAACATCAACAAAGGTGACAGAAGAACTGTGTCCTTGGAAGATTCATAGCAGTCTTCCACGTAGAGAAGGAGGAAAGTGGCATTCCAGAAAGAAGCATGTGCAAAGGCTGAGAGGCACGACAGGGCATGGCTTGTTGGGGGATCAAGGACCACAAAGTGGCTGGAGCAGATGTCATGGTTGTATAGCGGAGTCGGGGCTGGGTGTGACCTCATGGGTCATCCAGTCCATCCCCCTGTCAGGCGATCAGCAGCTTTGATCACCCACTGTGGGCAGAGCCCTGTCTTGGGGAGACCAGAGAAATGGAAGACCCAGCCCCTGCCCTCAAGGAGCTTTTTGTCTTGCCGGGGGAACCAAGGTCACAGCTGCACCAACTCCCGAAGAACACTCTTTCCGAGCTGCCTGTCGTCAAGTGCAAGGTAGGGCAGTGCCACTCTGAGTCTGAGGGGCTGATGAGCGAGGGCATGAACCAGGCAGGTGCAGTCAATCCTAGAAGGCTTTCTGGTTCTAGAAGGCTGCAAACTGTGAGTTGGGTGTCGGGGCAAAGATGAAAGATGGGTTAGTTGCAGACCAAGGAAATGGCATGTGGAAGAAATGACTGAGTACGGGGCAGGACAGACAGAATTGCTGCTGAAGCTAATTGTTCGTGAAGGGGAGACGTGGGAAATGAGGTCAAGCAAGTGAGGAGCGTTAGCAGATGGCCTTGAGGATCCTTAACCTTGGCCAATCCAAGCAGACAGTTGCTTAACCAATTTTTAAAGATCAGAGGGGGCACAGTGGAAGAAATGTTGAGCTTAGAGTGGAGATGACTCCCAGTTTCACTATTCCACAGCTCTGTGATCTCAGTCCCTTCTTTCTGATTACTTTTATTTGTAAAATGGGAATAATAACCCCCATTCTCTCTGCTGCCTAAGTTTATAAAGTTCAAGTGAGATAGCACATGTGAGAGTGCTTTGTGAGTTATAAAGCGCTCTGCACATGTAAAGTGTCATTGTTTCCACAGAAGGAAGCAACCACTCAGGAGGAGCTATTCCTGATGAATCTAAGGCCTGAAGAATTAAGCTCCTGCCAACTGCAGAGAAATAGAGTAGGAGAGTGAGGAAATTGACATTTAGTAAGAACCTACTGTATATCAGACGCTCCTCAGTGTTTTACATGTATTTTCTTGTTTAGTCTTTACAGAAACCTATATACTTGATATTGTTAGCCCCATTTTGCAGATGAGGAAACTGAGACTCAGAGAAATTGAATAACTTACCTAGGATCACAACTAGGAAGTGGTAGAACCAGGATTGAAACTCCTATCTGTATGTACACAAAAGCCCATGCTCTTTCCACTATTTCTCAGGGTATATGGCCTTGAAGCTGTGGAAATCAGTATTCTCAACAGCCTGTTCTCTCCCCTGTCCCCTTCTCAGGTAGCTCCACCATCACTGCTAGGACCTGACTTTGGCCTAGAGATCTATCTTGAGGAGAGTGGGAGGGTCACAGACTAGAAAAAGATAGTCTAGTGGAGCAAGGCCGTGACATTCGTGCAAAACCACAAATAATCCAAAGATGATTTGAAAGGCAGTGGAGTTACTTTTTATTGTTTATAGAATGTTCAGAGACAGAAAATGCTAGTCTGGTTCTATCTTACGCTGGTTAGGTTGGTTTAGAATACTCTGGACCCCATGTGTGTTAGGTACTACATTAAGCACTCTACACACATAATCCCATTTGATTTCCCAACAACCCTATGAGGTAGGTCCTATTAGTACTCCCATTTAACATGATGAAACCGAGGCTCAGAGAGGTGAAGTGGCTAGCTCAAATTCATATAGTGATGAGAAAGATCTTGAAACAATGGGGTCTATCCGAAGGAGGGTATCCAGGAAATGGAAGAGTGGGACACAGCATTGTATCAGGACCAGGTGGGGGAAGCTAGATGTGTAGCCTGGAGAAGAAAACACTCAGAAGGAAGGGAAGGGAACACAAACACTGAAAATTTCAAGGGTTGTCTGTGTAGAACTCTCTGAGTCTAAGAGAGAGAATCAGGGAACATCGGAAGATATAAAGAAGCAGATTTCATGACAATATAGGAAAGAATTTAAGTCCACTGTCCACAATGGAATAGACTGGCTCAAGGGTTAGTGGGTGGTCAGCCATTTGTGGCAGAGGGAAGTCTAGTATCTAATGACTAGAAAGTTGGGGAGAGGGAAAGAGGGATTAAACTTAATTGATCTCCACTGCCTTCCAATTCTGGATAATTAGTTGGGAGGGGTGCAGCCAGTTACCTTCCTGATTGTGACTAGCATGCTAGAGACAAGTAGCTAATGGCCTGGGATTAAACATTTGCCAAAGCTAACCCACTGAAGTTGAGCAAACCTAAAATCCTGTAAGGGAGGATGGAGAAAGTTTAGATCTCCACAGCCCTCCTCTTTACAGAGGCAGAACAGAATAATGAAAAAAGCTATAGCTCTGGATTCATACAGATCTGGGTTCAAATTGAGTTCACCCGCTTGCTCTATGATCCAGGACAAATGCTGTTTAAGCTCGTTGAGTCTCAGTTTTCTCATCTGTAAAATAAATATGACAAACGCGTCTTCTGAGGTAGCTTCTTGAAGAGTATGTGAGCTACTGCCTATAAAGTAATAGAATTTCTGGTACCTTGTGATCCAATAAATAGCTCCAGTGGGTCTAATGGTGATTTCTTTGCTCTGTCTCCCCCAGCGAGTGGCATTAAGCCTTGAAGATGATGGACTGCCCTGAGGATGGGACCACTCCCTTCGTGCCTCACAGAATTCAGTCCCGTGCACTACACCCTGGATGGTGTATGCCTGGATGGAAGGGTTTCTGTACATGAGTCTGCGTGTCTGTGTGTGTGTGTGTGCGTGTGTAATTTTTTTTAATTTATATTGCGGAAAGGTAACCACAAAGTTATGATGAACTGCAAACATCCAAAGGATGTGAGAGTTTTTATATGTATAATGTTTTATACACTTTTTAACTGGTTGCACTACCCATGAGGAATTCATGGAATAGCTACTGCTGAGTGACTAACGTGATGTACATAACCAAATGGGGCCGATGGTACAGTAGCTTACTCATCATTTAAAAATTATATTTACAGAGGGTATTTGGTTTTGGGGGGCTTTTTTAGGTTTCAGAGGTTTTTTTTTTTTTTGTAAATAGAATGATTATGCTTTGTGGCTATCCATCAACATAAGTAAAACGAAGAAAACACTTCAACTCCCTCTCCCGTTTAGATTATTTATTAACATATTTCAAAAATAAGATTAGTTCTATAAGTAATTTAGAGAGGTGAGAGTATTTATTTTTGGTATGATTGGCCTACCACCCGGACTCTGTGTGCATTTATGTTTATGTGTGTATGTGAGTGAGAAAGGAAAATCTGTAGAGAAGAGGCACACCTATGGCTGTTGTTCAGATACATAAAGATAAATATATTTTAAAACAGTCCACAGGAAGGGTTATCTGTAGTTTTCAGAGAAGCCTTTGGAAATTTGGATCAGAAAAGAGATACCATGGTTTGTGCAAACACGCAGTGGGGAGAGGTAGATCTTTTCTGCCTCTGGCTGTCCTTGGGATTCCAATCAGTCAGCAAAAGGCCCTCAGCTCACCCGTGGCTACTGTGGTTCTCTTCTGTGGCTACAGCCAGTGTACAGACTTCACACAGTACCCAAAGTTCCCGCGAGCTCAGGTGAGAACATGCCTGAACCTTGGCTACTCCTTGTTTTAAAGTTCAGCATTTCAAGTAACTTCATTTTCTTTTAGGAGACTTGGGTTGAATTCACTGTTTCCTCTGAAGCACACTGAGGGTGCCATCCTTACTTATAGAGAGCTAAATGGAGACGTTTCTTGAACAGCCCAAGTTTACTGTTGGGACTGGCTCAGGCACTGACCTCCGAGTATGCTGTGGGTTGAGGATGAGGATGGAGGAACAGGTTTTGTTACATCTCTATTTCTCCCTTCCCCTTTCTCTCTACCATTTCCTTTAGGTGGAGAAAACAATTTAAAGTGATACATAGGTTTGTTGCCATCATGTGTTCACATAGATGAAACTAATATTTGGCTTAAATCAGAAAAAGCGGCCAAACCTAAAGTCCTGTTTGAGGGGGAAACGGCGTACACAATGCTACAGTATATTGGATATATATGTTCACACAGGGATTTGGTTTACTGCTTTGTAAATAAAAGGAGAAACTCTGGGTATATGTATAGATTTTTTTTTTCATTGTGGACACTTACTTTGCTTTTCCTGGGCCTTGGGGGAGGCAGGGAGAAGTGCACTTTTCTTTTTGTGGGGTCTACCATTGAAAAGGTAATCCTACAGTCCCAGAAGGAATTCAGTCCCCGTTGGCTCTTATCCAAGGTGTGGTCTTAACTCTGCTGTTCTGCCACTTCACTCCCACTGGACAACCAGGGACAAGGTGTGACATGGAAGTGTTTGGTTTAAGTAGGAGCAGAGGACATGTATCTAACCTTAACATACCTGGAACTTGACACTTTTAAGCAAATTCCTCCCCTTCTACTCCCCAGCTGCCCCCAACTCTGTGAAGCTTGGATGTGTCACCAGCTTGATACCTTCTGAATTTCCAGGCAGACATTCTGGGGTTCTGTCACCCTGTTCCTAGGACCTTTCTCTACATCACTCATGGTCTCCTGTCTTCTGAGAAAATAACTGTATTCTGGAGCCTGGGCACTAAGCTTTGCATAAGCAAGCGGTTTCTTCATGATATACA
Organism: Aethalodelphis obliquidens; assembly: GCF_003676395.1. Classification (NCBI taxonomy): domain Eukaryota; kingdom Metazoa; phylum Chordata; class Mammalia; order Artiodactyla; family Delphinidae; genus Aethalodelphis; species Aethalodelphis obliquidens. Next base: position 8,554,567 of record NW_020837953.1, read on the forward strand.
TGTGTTGATAGTCCTGAAACATTCATTGAGAGGGTATATGCAATTGACCTAAAATGACCAAAACCAAACAGAATTTTAAGAACAGGTGGCCAACTCCTATAGAGCTTAATCACTTACTACTATTCTTTCAAGAATGGAAAGTAAAATTATTTTTGACTGAAGAAAAATCATGAAAGTGAAAAGCACTGAAATTTACACAAAACAAGCAACTTTTTCTGTAACCTGCCTCCAAAGAAATAGAATTTCCTGGGGAAATGATAATAGTGACTAATGCATAGTTTCTAAACTTTTAGTCAGATCCTGTCCTTCACAGAAAAAAATAATGAATAGGGTCAGGATGATTCAGCCTGAGATCTCAAAATGATGATGAAATACAACTCTCTGAGAGACATCCATGTTTCCTGAATATGCTACAACTGCAGTTTGGAAGAGACAGTTATGGAAGCAACCTACAAAAAACTGTGGAATACTCATGTGTTGGACGGCAGTAAATAAGATGAAATCTGAGGAGTCAGGTTCATTCTTCTCTATTCTTGGATGCGTTTTGAGGTACAGTTGCACTTCTGTGGCCTTTTGCCCCTGCGTCATCATGTACCTACAGCCAATAATGGATCACAGAGTCATTGGACTACAGAGCTGGAAGGAAGCTTAGAGATAAGGCCTGAGGGGCAGAAAATTTATCAGACATTTTTTTATATGTGTAAAAGAAACTAGTCCCAGCCCTTTTCCTCGCTTTCCTTTTCCAGGAGACTACTTTGGGCTGCCTGAACATTGTATCAAACCTGCTGCCTATCTTATGGCCTATCTTTCTGGTGGAATTTTGAAAGCACTGGCAGAAATATCCTTCCAGAAATGAGGAAAACTAAAATATTATTTATTTACTCTTGATAGCATGATTACATATAAAACAGATTGAGGTAAACTGTAACCTCAGAATGAGACCGTATTTAAATGTATAGCAATAAGTACTTTTCATCCCTCCAATTCTGTGTGATTGCAATATGTATATTCGTCCACTGAAACTATTTGCTAGGTACCAACTAAGTGCCAGGTACTGCAGATGTACAGGTCAGTCAAACACTTTCTGTCCTGACAGAACTCACAGTAGCAATTAGAGGAAGACATGTGGAAACAAAAAAAAAGGAATAGATATTTTGGGGGGTACTGTTAGTTTACAAAGGTGTAAGAATGGGGTCAAGAAAGGCATTGTAGGAAAAGTGGCCCTAAGCTAAGTCTTAGAAATTAAGTAGGGGTGTCCAAGCTGCTTCAGGCAGAGGACACACTGTTCTAAGACACAGAAGCATGAAACAGCATGGGCATCTTAAGGAACTGCATGTAATTCATTGTAATGAGCAAAAGGCTCAAGGGAGACTTAGCAAGAAACGAGGCTGGATGGAAAGACAGGTTCAATGTAAGCACTTTATAGAATACTTCTATTTAGTTTCTGATTCAATTAATGAAACATTTCTTGGTCATTTACTGTGTATAAGGCACCAAGTGCATCATGGAAAATTGATCAGAATGTGTTGCCAGCACTTTGCAGACATGACAGTCTTCACTCTCAAGCTTTCCTGTGGCCAAAGGGAAACAGTGACTGCTTTTCATAAATTTGAGTTGAAGTTTTTTGATACGGTCAATGAAGACTTGATAGAAGGGCAGTGGGATTTTCACAGAAGGATTCCATGTTGTCAACAGCCTCTGGGATTTTCTCAACGGTGAAAAAGAAAACTGGAAATTTTGAAGACGTGGGGTCTGCAGAGGGGACCCCAAGCACTGCCCAGTCGGGTGCTAGGGGGAATGGGGAGAGAGCACAGGAATGTGAGCCTCTCTACCCCACTCCCTCACACCTGCTATACACTCATCATTTCACAAGATATAAATGAGTTATCAGTTAAATGCTTCAGAGTAAATAATTTCTTTTCCTGGAAATGCATGAAGATAGAGTATCAGAATCTTCTCACACTATTTTTAGGGTATTGGGGATTTTCAGGATATGGAGAACTTAGAGGTGGAGGAATTACAGCTTCAAATTTTCAGTTAATATAAGAAATCAGGAAGCTTTGTTCATTCAGGCTATGCACCATGTACATAGTCAAGAATCAGCAGAAATCCTCTGCATTTGCAAACACTTTGTGCTATGAAGAGTAATTTTAAAAAGCCACCTGTATATGTATATATATATTTAAAGACGTGAAGGTTTTGATACTTTTTTACAAAAATTACAAGAGAAAACAAATATCTGTGCAAACCATGTGTTTTAAAATAGCATTTTGTTCTATACAAGCTGTTGTTGATGTGGGGTGAGCTACTGGTTTGCAAACTCCATCACGTTGTACACAAATGAACTTTCCTTGTTTGTCTTCCTATGAACACCCCCAAGTGACCATATTTGATGTAACAGGCATGTTAGAATGTTGGGTCACACTAACCATTTACGCTTTTTTGTCTTGTCCTTCTGAGTTCCGTTCGCTTCTGTACTCAGTCCCCTTTGCAGTCTGGTTTCTCTTCCAGAGGCAAAGGGTGGTGTGCTGCATCTCACTAATTGTACCAACATCATCTTGGTGAACTAAAAACCAAATGTGGACATTTGTAAAATCAGTGCACTGTTTCTAGAGAGAGATTAAATTCATTTTTTTAAAATATGAAAGTACTGTGATGCTTTAACGAGGGGGGGAGTGAATGATACCGTGAGATAAGGACTGTCAGTATTATCATTCCCATTTTAGAGATGAGAAATATGAGTGAAGAAACTTCCCAGAGTCAATAGTTATGTTTAGCGCCCCCAAAGTACGTGTAGCACATGTGGTGTTCTCTGCCTCGATTTTCCTTTTCTGCCTCTTCATCTGGCTAACTCCTATTTGTCCTTGAGTACTTTCCTTAGGAAGCCTTCTCTATTCTCTCAGACTCAGACCTAACTCATACGGTTAGGTAATTCTGTGCTTCCACAACAAATTTTTCCATTTGTATCCCAATATTCCTGCTCTGCCTCTAACCCCCATGCCAATGAGGTTGCTTTTACCAAGGTCACCCAGGACTTCCTTGATTATAAACCTTGTAAATATTTTCAGTCCTTATCTTCCTTGACCTGGAAGCAGTATGTAACACTGTTGCCACTCCTGTCTTGAAATACTCTTATTTTGGCTTACATTGACACCATACTCCTGGTTTTTCCCCTACCTCTCCGGCTACATCTTAATCTCCTTGCCTACGAGTTTCATACTTCTAATCTTTCCATTTTCCAATCCAGTCTACAACCAGCCAGAGTGATCCTTCTAGAATGCAATAGGTCATGTCACCACCACCTCTTTCCACTTTCCTGCCTAAAGCCCTTCATCCATTTTCCTTCCATTTAAATCCAGTAGCCTTGGGTTTTAGCCCAAACTCCTTAATATGGGTTGTAAGGCCCTTCATGATTAGTCTTCTACCCCTTCTCCAACCTCATTATTATATTCACAACCTTATTCTGTATTCAAACCACACAGTTCTGGGCCTTCTGTCTGGAACATTTTCTTCAGGAAGACTCCCCTTAGACCCCCTAGACTGGATTAGGAGCCACTCCATGTGCTTCCATAGTACTCTGTGCTTCCCCTATTTGTAAATTTTATCCCTACATTATAATTGCTTGTATGTTCCTTGATTGCCTCCTCTGTAAGCTCTATAAAGGTATATCTTGTTCACCACTGTATTCCCAGCACATGACACATAGTAGATGCTCATTAAATTATGCTGACTTCAGGCACATCAGACACATAGACCATGCTTTTTCAGCTATACTATGTGGCCTCATACCCCCAAACCTGAAATCACCTTATAGCTTGATTGGAGTCGGGTGTCCTTTTTTTTTTTTTTTTTTTTTTTTTTCTTCCGGTACCCGGGCCTCTCATCGTTGTGGCCTCTCCCGTTGCGGAGCACATGCTCCAGACGCGCAGGCTCAGCGGCCATGGTTCATGGGCCCAGCCGCTCCGTGGCATGTGGGATCTTCCCGGACCGGGGCACGAACCCGTGTCCCCTGCATCGGCGCCACCAGGGAAGCCCAAGTTGGGTGTCCTTTAAATTTTCTCAGCATTTTTGATATTTGCCATATCTGCAGATGCCCAGATTCATCAATTACATTATAATTTTTTATAATTTCACTCTTGGAAAATAACCTTGTGGTAATTACCCAATGTCTCTAAATACTTAACTCCAACTACCACCTCAAGATTGTCATGAGGATTCGAAGAACAAGCACTTGTAAACAGACTCAGCCTAGGGGTTGACATTTATTAGGTGCCTAATACACGGTGGATCCCTTCTCTTTTTTATACAAGTCCCTTGTTGTCACCCACATCCACTTTTTTTTTTAATAAGATGCCTTATAGTAATTTACAGTTTACAAAGTATTTTTCAATTTCCAAGACATTGTTTCTTATCCTTGCAACAGTTCTGCCAGATGTATAACATTATTATGCTCATTTTAAAGATAAGAAACCTGAGGTCCAAAAAATTCAATCAGTTCACCTTTGGTCACAGTGAATCACTGTCACACAAGGGATTATTTTAATACAAATCTCCAGTGACTTTTTCCCCCCATCACACCCACTCTACACTCTGCTACCAATTCTTTTTCTGGGAGAAAAGTAGTAATGGCAAGACTGGGAATGAGAAGAGACCACTAGCCCAAATACAGAATAGTGTAGTTACAGGCGCCAAGAATGATGCCATTTCGGCATTGTCTCTAGATCCAACTCCATTTTCCCCTCTGGCTGGAACTTAGATGAACTACAGCAGGCTTCTACTAATTAGGAGTTTTGTTGCCCTTGGCCTAAGCAAGGAGGAAAATTTTTCCATAGCCAGAAAGCCTTCACAGAGGTCAACCACTTTGGCCTGAAAAGACAAGAGCCTCTTGAGCAGTAATTCTCAATCCTGACTCAATTGGAGAGCTCTGCAAAACAAAACAAAACAACGATACCGACACACAGGTCCACTGTAGGAGATTTTGGTTGAATTGGTTTGGGGTAGGGTCCAAGCACCAGTATTTTTTTAGGTGCTCCAAGGCGATCCGATTGCGCAGGCCGGGCCGAGAATCACTGCTGGGTAAGCTGTGCTGGGGAGTGGGAGATCAAATATTCAACTTAAGTCCTATTCACAGCACCTCATCTAGAGACCCGTGAGGTAGAAAGGGAAAGGAAGAAATAAAAGGTAGAAAGAGATAAAATGTGGGATAAGTGCGCCCGAGTTAGCTGCAGGGAAATGAAAAGCTCCCCTGCGGATTCAGGGAAAGCGTGGCTGAGAAGGATTTCTAGAACTGATCCTTAAACAGGCAGAGTTCAGTCGGAGCGTACGTTAGACGCATTCACCGTGGTACGCTGCGTTCTCCCTTGAGGTCTCCCTTTAACCCTATTTTACTGATGAGACGACCTAGGTCCAGAGACGGTGAAGGGCCTTTTCCGACCCACACAGTCGGGTGTCCCAAATGGAGGTGGAGCCTGGGGGGACGCAGGATTCCGGGTGTTAAGCCCGAGGTCAGGCAACGCGACCTCCAGACCCCCGCCCCCCGCCGCGGGGCCCAGAAGTCCACGGACGGCTTCCGGCCTCAAGCCCAGGAGAAGGCAGGTCGACCAGCCTCAGGCCCTTCACGCCTCGGGCTGAGCCCGCAGGGCTGCACAGACCCCGCCTCCGGGGAAATGCAGCTTCATTCGGACGGGAGGGGCGCAGGCGCCTTGTCCCACCTCCGGGTGGACGGCTTAGGGAGGGGGTCTCTCCGCTACAGGCCGTGCCGTTGCCTGACGTCACTTCCGCGCGCCGCCGTAAACGTCAGTGTCGGGCGCGTACGGCGGCGGTGAGGATTGCAATTAAAGTTTGGTCTTGGTTGCCTTTTGCCAGCTATGGAGAGTGATTTCTATCTGCGTTACTATGTGGGTCACAAGGGCAAATTCGGCCACGAATTCCTGGAGTTTGAGTTCCGGCCGGACGGTGAGAGAAGCCTCCCCGCTCCCCGGGAGCGAGGACTAGGCCTGGGGGCGGGCTAGTGGGGAGGCCGGGGGTCCGGAATGTACGAGGAACTGGAGGAGGAAGGGACAGATGGCTGTGAGGCGCTGATTTGGAGGGAACGATCCTATGTCCTCCCCACTGGTTCTTTCTGTATGTGTGTAGGGACTTCTGTTTAGTGACGTTTTTGACCATAATGCTTCATTCAACAAACATTACTTGAGCGCCTATCTTGTGCCAGGTTCTGTTCCACATTCTGGGGTGCAGGAGTGAACGATGGACAGGCTTTCTCTTTCATGGAACTTGTATCCTCGTGCTGGGAGATAGTAAAAAAAAAAAAAAAATTCCAGATAGTGATGAGTGGTCAGAAAATAAAACAAAATGATGAAATAATTGCTGGTGGGCCGCTTTTAGAAAGGGTGGCCATTGCAAAACTCTCTGAAGAGCAGATGTTTGAACTGAGATCTAATTGCCAAGAAGGAGCCAGCCTTGTGAAGCTCAGGAAGAAGAGCATTCTAGGCAGGGAGAGAAACAAGTGTCAAGGCCGTAGGGCAGAGATGAGCTAGGCATGTTTCAGGTGCCCAGTGTGGCTGAAGAGTACTGAACTCTGGGGAGGATAGTAGGAGATGATGTCGGATAAGTATGCAGGGGCCACACCATGTAGTCTTTATAGTTCATGGTAGAGTTTAGATTTTTTTCTAAGTGCAGCAGGAAGCAATTGGAAAGTTTCAAGCAGAGATGTAATCTGTTCTTGAAAAAGTATTGTAACTATTACGTGCAGAACGGGCAAGAATGGCAACTACTTAATGGGAGACGGTTACAGTTGTTAAGACAAAAAGGATGTTGGTTGGGACTAGAGTGATAGTAAAAGTAGAGGGAAGGATTTAGGATACTGTTGGAGGCAGAACCAAAAGGACTGCCAATTGATAAGATTTGGGGCGTGGCCAGTATGGTGAAGGAAAAGGAGTCAAAGATGACAGAAAACTTCCAGTAAATGGGGGCACAAAGATGAACTGACAAGCCCCAATTGTAGAGAAAGTTTTGTTAACAATAGCAAGACAGTGTATTGGGTGTTGTGGTAGAAAGAAACAGAAGATTCTAGGAGCAGAAAGAAGGCACCTAACCTATCCTGAAGGGTCAAAGAAGGCTTCCTGTATAAAATGACACGGGGAAGGCGGGTGTGAGTCTTTAGGAATGTGTAGGAGTTGGTTAGGCAGATGAGTCAGGAAGGCATTTTGGACAGCATTAACAGCAAGGAGGCTGAAACCCCAAAAAGTGCATAGGATGTTTCAGGCAGAAACCAAGACAGTTGACCCTGGAACAACAAAGGTTTGAACTGCATGGGTCCCCTTATATGCAAATTTTTTTACAGAGTAAATACTATGGTACTACATGATCCACAGTTGGTTGAATCTCGGGTAAGGAACCGTAGATACCAAGGAACCACAGATGCAGAGGGCTGGCTGACTCTTAAGTTATACTCGGATTTTCGACTGTGTAGAGGGTGGGCGCCCCTAACCCCCACGTTGTTTAAGGGTCAACTGTAGTTTGATTAACTCCAGCTCTGTGAGAGAGGACTATTATAGGAGTGAGGCTGGAAAGGGGCTCAGCTTAACAGTAAGCCACGTTAAGGAATTTGGATTTTATCAAGAAGGCAGTGGGAAGCCATTGTCAGTATCAGAGTGTTAGAGTAACCTAGTCAGAGCCATCTGTTACTATATCACTTTATCCACTGTATGGAGAATGACCTGAAAGGAGAGAGACTTGAGGCAGAGAGACAGTGCAGTGAGGCATCAATTAATTTGGCTCTTTTTAGTGTGCCTTCTATAGGGAAATAATTATCTCCTCTATTTCCTTTTATCTTCTCCTTCATATCCACCCTATATACCCAAATTAGCCTGTTAGATGCACATATGCACAAAGGGCCTTGTATACCAAATATGCTCAATAATAAATCCACAGCTTTTCCATCATAAGGATAGATGGGAGTTTTTCACAGCCACATGTTAATATATGTAAAAAGTGTTTTACAGTTTTCAGAAATTTTCACCACTCTTGAGCCTTAGAAGGCCCTGGGTGCAGGTGAGTTATCAATTACTCCTATTTTCAGCTGAGGACATTAACCTGCAGAGACATGATTTGCCAGTCACAAAAGCCTGTTCTTTTCTCACACCTGAGCTGGCTTTTGCAAGAATTGTAATTCATTGTCAGCTGTATTTTTGGCTAGGAGGCTATTTAATAGTGTCGACTGGAAAAAAAAAAAAAAAACACAACCTAAAGATTGAGAATTATGTTTTATTCGGCAGAAATACTGAGGACTTAAGCCTGGGAGACAGGCTCTCAGATAGCTTTGGGGGACTGTTCCGAAGAGGTAAGGGATGAGCCAGGATATATAGGAGTTTGTGCAAAAAAAACAAAACAAAACCCAAAGACAAAAAAAAACAGGTAGTCAGAACATCAAAATATTACAATTAACTATTAATTAAAGAAATACCAGACAGCTCAAGTTAAAGAAGTTAGCACTTTCCTATGTAGAGGTTCTTGCTTGGCTGCTTGAGATCATTCCTTTGATATGCACCTTAACTATCTAGGGCCAGTATCCTGTTTCCCCTATCCTGAATCCCCTTAGAGTGCACCCATGGGGAGGGAGCTGGGAGTGGTGTGGCTGGTGGCTTGATGGTGGCAACATCCTTTGTTTACTGATAAGGCAGGCTTTATTTATATGTTTTTATTATATATTGAATTTGTTTTTTGCCCCTCACAGGGAAATTGAGATACGCCAACAACAGCAATTACAAAAATGATGTCATGATCAGAAAAGAGGTAATGAATCCTCTGAGAGCCGTTTAGCCTTTTGTCCTGTTTTTGTTCTTTCTGTGAGTAGTATTGAAAGATAAAGAATAGGGAAGTATAGACATATCTGTAGATAGCTTCTAAAGTTTTTCTCAAATCTTCTTTTAGTTTATATTTTCTTTAACAATGCTGAATCGGTAAGGGGTAATCATTGAAGTCTTGCAAATCTTGGTTTGAACCCTGAATCTGCTACTTACTAACCTTGTGACCTTGGGCACACTTCCTGGTTGAACTTGATAAGTTTCAGTTGCTTAATCTGCAAAAACAGAAAACCCACCCCCCCACTAACTTAGTGTTTGATATATTCCCTGGTACCTAGCACTCCTAGAGCTCTTTTAATTTGCATTTGAATGGGGGAAAGGGAGCATGGGAAAGCAGTTAACATCACTGAATGCATGTTAGATGCCAGGCATGACACTAGGTATTACATCTGTGAGCTGATTTTAACCCTTACTGTAAGTCTCTGTAATGGGTGGTATTATATACCCTTTAAAGATAAGACAGTGAAGGCCCAGATATTAATTATGGGGCTTGTACAAAGTTAGACCTCCTAGTAAGAGATTGAGCAGGAATTCAGACCTATGCCTGCCTTTGTCGAGTCAGTGTGCTCCATTTTGGCATGATTTCTACCACACCATTAAGGTTTCATCAAAGTTATTCTTTTAACCACTTTGTCACATTTGAAAATGTCTTAACAGTCAGTATATTCTCATGCTATTGTATTTAATTAGCAATCAGTATTATGCTTACCCACACATGTCAGCATCCTCACAGTTTTTTTTAATGTGGACTAATATGTGAAATGTAAAAGACATATCTCTGCTCTTCAGAAGCATGTCATTTAGTTAAAATTAACCAGAGTTACTCACAGATCTTTTGTTTGGGGCTCAAGTGTGAGTTTTTTAGGTAGGCAAGGAGTAGGTCCACATGAACAGGATGTACCAAGAAATAGAAGCAACTAGTTGGGGGACTGAGGTGTAGTCATTGGGCACTTCTGACCCTGCCGTCCTCTTGGCATGCTGAGGTCAAGCCGGAATGTCTTCCCACTTACAGAGGTGCCAGAAGTAAGTTTTCATGAGTAGTCTTTTATTTTTCATCACTATCTGAGTCAGAATGCTGCTTAGCGATACAGTTTAAATTCTGTTTTTTAACTTGATTTCAGGCTTATGTACATAGAAGTGTGATGGAGGAACTGAAGAGAATAATTGATGACAGTGAAATTACCAAAGAGGATGATGCTCTGTGGCCTCCTCCTGACCGAGTGGGCCGGCAGGTGGGTGTTTCGGCAACTATCCACCGTGCAGAAATCTTACAAATAAGATGAGGTTTACTGCTCTGCATGTGACACTGAATATACTCATGTATGGGTGTGCGATATGGAGCCCTACACAGAGCAGATTCCCAGCACGTTGGTCTAAGAAAGCACTAATCCCACACAGAGGATCGGGGAGAGCAGGTGGTGCTGCTCCCCACCTGGAGCCCAGCCCTTAATTTCCTCTTGTGATCCCTCCCTTGCTTCTCAGAGTACTTGCTGCCCATATTACTTACTGAGTAACGACTATGGACAAAACGTTGTGAGGATACAGAGATAAATAAAACATAGTTATTTCAACAATCTAATGGAAAATCATGCAGGCAACTAAGTATATCTGTTTAAATTCATGGCTTAGATATTTATTCTGAAAACATTGTGGCAATTAAAAAATAAAAGCCACTGTCATATTTGACTGAGTTAATAGGAAAGGTTTTCTTTCCACTTTAATGCTGCTTTCCTAATCCAGACTTCTAATTGATTTCGTTGTTTCTTCTTTTGTCCTGTACAGCCCATTTTTTCCTTCCTGAAGCCAGAGTAATCTTTAAAAATGTAAATTGGTTTATTCCACTAATTTTAAACTCTCCAGTGGCTTCCCACTGCATTTAAAATAAAGTCCAAACTCCCACCTTACCTTCTACTGTTCTCACCATCTCACACTGTGTTCAGACCTCACCAGTCTTATTTCTGTTACTCAGATACACCTAGGTGGTTCTTAGTTTAGGACCTTTGCATTTCCTACATGCTGCCCGGAACATTCTATCCAAGACTGTCTTTATTATTGAGGTCTTCACATGTCACTTCTTCAGTGATTGATGTCTTGCCTGTCCATCCAATCTAAAATGCCTTTCCCCACCACTTAAAAAAAAATCTGGTTTTTGTCTTCATAGCATTTATCATTGTCTGAAATTGCCTTGTTTGATTTTCCTTATGCATCCCTCTTCCTCCTCCACTGCAACAGACGTACACATACACATGCATACTCCTTCAGTACAAGGACTTTACCTATTTTTTTCCACTGCTATATCTCTAGTGACTGAAATAGTGCCAGTGTATAGTAAAAGCTCAATAATAATTATATTTATTAAATTAATACGAAAACTCGTATAAGCTTATTCTAATTAACCTCAGAATGATGGGCCAACTCTTGAGGAAGAGTGAAAAAAATCTCATCCTCAGTACTTACTCAAGTTAACTTTTTAATTAACGTTCATGAGATCTTAGTAATACTATATATACGTATTTTGCTTTAGGATTGATAAAATTTTCAGCTCCATTAGCTCATTCAACATTCACAATAGTCCTGTGAAGTAGGCAAGGCATACTCCTATATACCAGCAACAACCTACTGGATAGTGTAATTAAAAACAAAATCCCATTCATAACAGCAACAAAAGCTATACAGAACTTGGGAGTGAATTTAACAAGATATATAAAACTTATGGGAAAGGGCTTTACAGAAGGACATAAAAAGATGTATCATTTTTATGGATGGGAAGACTCAATATTATATCGATTTTCACCAAAATAATTTATAAATTCATTCCAATTCAGATCAAAATCACAACACAATTTTTCCTAAAACCTGATGGAGCCTCTAATTCATGGAAGATCAAAGGGGCAAGAGTAGCCAAGATAATTTTGAAGATTTCTTATAAAACTATAGTCATTTGTATGGTGACACTGCCTCAGGAATTGACCACTAAACCAATGGGACAGAATAGAGAACCCAGAAACATTAACCCATGAGTATACGGGAACTTGGAACAGTATATGACAGAATTGAGCTTTCAAATTAATAGAAAAAGGATGGACTGTTTAACAAAGTATACCAAGTTGATTGGCAATATATTTACAGAGTATTTTTTAATTAGACGATTTATAGAAATAAAGCAAAATTTTAAAACATAAAAGAAAATATAGACTGTCTTATTATTTCCTGGTAGAGAAGTTTTTTAAACTCCTCAAGGGAAAAGATTAGTAAATTTGACTTCTTTAAATTTAAAACTTCTTTTTATCTAAAGATATCAAGATAAAATAGAAAGATAAGCCACAGGTTAGAGGAAGGTATTTGCAAAACATAACTGGCAAAGCATTTCAATCCAGAATATATAAAGAACTACAAATTAATAATAAAAAGGTAAACTAGTGGCAGAATGTGTAAGGGTTATGAATAGACAATTACAGAACTGGAAAAACAAGTGGGCAATAAATTTATGAAAACATTTACAGTTTTATTTGAAAAGTGAAAATGAGGACAACAGTGAAATACCATGTCAGACCTATTAGAACGGTCAAAAAAAAAAAAAAAAAGGCACCAAGTTTTAAAAAGGATATGAGAAAGAAAAGGGGGATTCATATATACTGGTGGAAACAACATTGCTACAACCATTTAAGGAACGATTTGTTAGTGTCTAGCAGAGCTGAAAATATGTTTACCTTCTAGGAATTTCCTAGAGAGATTTTCACATATATACACAAGATGCATAGAAGGATATCTTTGCCACATGGTTTATAGAAACAAAAATTGGAAACTTAAGTCTGCTTCAATAGGGAAATGAATATTCTAAAGCATTTAAAACTAATGGACTTGATCTACCTACAAAAACTTTGTTGAAAACAAAAAACAAAATAAATGAACAAGCCAAACAAAACCACATAGATAGAGAAATCAGAGTAGTGGTTACCAGAGGGAAGGGGCTGGGGGAGGTGGGGAGGGGGTGTTGCAAAATGGGTAAAGGGAATCAACTGTATGGTAACAGATGGAAACTAAATTCTGGGTGGTGGGCACACTAGTATTTACAGAAGTAGAAATATAATATTGTACACATGAAACTTTTAAACCAATTTTAACCCAATATGGGAATTCTCTGGTGGTCCAGTGGTTAGGACTCGTTGCTTTCACTGCCGTGGGCCCAGGTTCAATCCCTGGTCCAAGAACTAAGATCCCACAAGCTGCGTGGTGTGGCCAAAAACAACAACAGCAACAAAAAAACAATGTTAACTCAATAAAAAACAAATTAACAAAACCCTTGTTGAATGAAAAAAGCAAAAAGATATAGTACGATCATTTATGTAAAATTTTAAAAATATACTACCTAATATAAAATCATGATTGGAAAGAATACACCCCAACTTCTGGGGAGGCAGGAAGGAGAACAGAGTGGGAGGTGGGTCTAAACTCTAATATTTCTTACAAAAGAAATCTGACACAGATATGATAAAATATTAACATTTTCAAATCTGAGTGTTAAGAAGTAGAGCTCAATAGATTGTAAGTTTGGGACTTCCCTGGTGGTCCAGTGGTAAAGAATCCTCCTTCCAGTGCAGGGGATGCGGGTTCAATCCCTGGTCAGGGAAACTAAGATCCCACATGCTGCGGGGCAGCTAAAGCCACTATTAGAGAGAAGCCCACGTGCCTCAACGAAGGAAGAGCTCGAGCGCTGCAGCAGCAGATCCTGCATGCCTCAATGAAGATCCTACATGCCTCAATGAAGATCCTACATGCCGCAACTAAGACCCAATTCAGCCCCCCCAAAATTAATTAAATAAATAAATAATAAATTTTTAAAAAATAGATTGTAAGTTCCACAAGGGCAGAGATGTTTGTTTGGTTTTGCTGATCTGTCCCATAGGCACTGCCCTCCAATTCCCCACCCAATAGATTTTTTTTTTAAGATTATACTACTTGTTTCACTCTTCAGAAATTCAGACCCAAGGGCATACAGCTAGTAAGTGACAAAGCTGGGATCTGCTCAGGGTCTGGAATTCTTTTACTTGTCCCATGTTGCCCAGAAAAGTTAGATTCTTGGTATTCGTGAAACAGATTTATACATGTTACTCCACACTGTTAACAATGAAAACTCCTATACAAAGCATGATGTAAATTCTTCTAAATGGTGGAGCCTCACACACACAACTTCCTCTAAGAGTATAAGCTACTCAAGGGCTAAACCAGTATTTATCTCATACCAATTATTTATCTCTTTGTTTCCAGTGCCCAGTACAGTTTAGGGCTCAGATTGAACTGGTCTTGGGAATGTGGCCAACTGTATTAGAGTTTATGTGATTTGGCAGATGATGAACCCTTCTCCTGTGTGACTGATGAAAAATCCAATTCAAACTGACGTTTCATGTTTCTAGGAGCTTGAAATTGTCATTGGAGATGAACATATTTCTTTCACAACGTCAAAAATTGGTTCCCTTATTGATGTCAATCAATCCAAGTAAGTATCCATGATCCTTATATCCAGATGTGTCTGTTTTAGAGCAGGCTGATATGAAACCCTTAACCAAATTGGGACCATTATGGTAAGATCTGGTACAAATGTAAGACAGAATTGGTCAGCTTTGTCCCCCTCAATAGAGAGACTCCAAATTATATATTTTCAAGGGCTTGCTCCTTTTGCTTTTGGTGTTTTAGTCAATCATTGCTAATAAGAGCTTCTCAGTGACACACACACAGAGTAATGCCATAAGAGCAGCCAAAGTGGGTAAGAATCTGGCCAGAACAGAAATGAAACACAAAAAAACAAGTGCTGGAAATAAACTGTAGAATCAATGAGTCTGAACACCTTCCTCCGTGTTGGCTATTCCGATAGCACATCTTAAAGCCTGACTTTAGTGAAACTTGAAATTATTCAGAATATAAGTTTAAAAATTCATTTTGTCAGTAGGGTAAAATATAAAGTTGAGACATGAATCTACATGCCACAAAGAATCCTTAGAATTTGGCAACCTCTTTGGCTCTTGTGCTTTGAGGATTTGGGGTTAGATATGGCTCACCTTTAGTACATGTTAGGCATAACTGTCTTCCTGTGAACAGTCTTGTTCTTACCCAGTTATGCTGTAGTAATCTTCAGCCTCTTGGTCCTGCTTAGTACTACTTCAAAAATAAGTTTTCCTAATTCTGAAAGTAATACATGCTCATTGTTGAAAAT
The DNA here is from genome assembly GCF_003676395.1 of Aethalodelphis obliquidens. Classification (NCBI taxonomy): domain Eukaryota; kingdom Metazoa; phylum Chordata; class Mammalia; order Artiodactyla; family Delphinidae; genus Aethalodelphis; species Aethalodelphis obliquidens. The sequence goes on from NW_020837953.1 coordinate 8,569,642, forward strand.
ATAGGAAATACAGAAAAGTAGAAAGGTGAAAATAGCCCGTAAACTTATCAATTAGATAACCATTAATCTTAAAGTATTTCTTGTCTTTTTCCTGTGCTTTAAAAAATATATATAATCTTTTAAAGCACAAAAAATGTAATTGAGATCAACAGTCTGTTACTTTAATCATGATTTTTTCCCACTTAATATAAGCATTTCCTCATTAAGAAGAAACCTTAACATTTTAAATTACCTCATAATATTACATTTTAATATATAGTACATAGGCTTTTTCTTTTTGGACACTGGGTTGTTTTCAAAGTTTTAATTCTGTAAATACCTCTGTGAGGAATATCCTGGTACATAAATAATCTGGGTTAGTAAATGGTATTTTTTTGCTGAGTTTTCTCAGCTTTTTAAACATTTTTTTCTTCTTGCATTATAGGGATCCAGAAGGCTTACGAGTATTTTATTATCTTGTCCAGGACCTGAAGTGTTTGGTCTTCAGTCTTATTGGATTACACTTCAAGATCAAGCCAATCTAGATTGAATATTTGTGTGGACACAAGGTGGGTGGGAGTGCTGCTTTTAATTACCATTATCAAGACATTTTTGTGTATATCAGGGCAGGATTTTTTTTTATAAACTAGAAATGATTGTCTTTAATAAATACGTAACAAAATGCAATTTTTATTATAAAGACCCGAACATGTGCACTCTTCTCAATTACTTTTTAACACTAACATGCTATGTGAAGTATTGCCAAAAATCTAATCAACTCTATACATATACCTACCAGTTTACAGGAAGTAAAAGAATAGAGAAACATGCTAATAAATACAGTGGAAATCCAATCAATATCCTTGTCCTGGGAAACTCCAGGACAAGGGATCTGATTTCTTCAAAAAATAAGCTGCAAACATAAAATAAATGGAGATGGAGTGAGAACCTATAAAAGGAGATTTGAGAGACACACAATACAACATTTGAACCCTATTTGGATCATGATTCAGGAAATGTAAAATTGACATCATTAAGGAAATTTGAACATAATATTTGGTATTAATGAAGTATTGTTAATTTTTTAGATGTGAAATAGTATTGTGGTTGGTATTTTGGGTTTTGTTGTTTTCATCCAGCTTCATAACTGAGGTTGGGGGTTTTAAAATCACCTTTATAGATATATCTGAAGCTACTTCAGTATGGGGGGAAATATTTGGTTTAATACATATAAGGGATAAAATGCCTGGTCTCAAAACTTTTCCAATAATTCATTTTAAAATCAGAATACCAGCGGCCATTAAGAAGCAACCTAGTTGTTGTAGATAGTGTGGGGATTTTTTCAGCAGGTAAATCTGTAGGAACTTTTTCTTGCTGCTAAATTGCATGGCTTCCTTAATGAGGCAAATTGCTGACTGAACAGACAGTGGGCGCTGAAAGGAACTAGGTCTTGATAAATCTCATTTGACTGAGGGAAGGTGATTAGGCTGAGCTCAACATCCCTCAAGACAGGCCAACTTGGGACAGGTCCCAAGTCTGGTGACTCCTAGGCAAGTGTTCCTCCACAACACACACACACACTCTGCCTCCTTCAAAGATTACAGGGCAACAAGTTAGGTGCAGATCTGGGACCTGAGATGTCAGGCTTCCTGGCTATAGTGCACCCTCTGCTACAGAAGGGTACCTGGCAATCAGGTAAATTCGTGGCAAAGTAGACATCCGAAAAGGGTCACTCCAAATTTTAAAGAAACTAGACCTCAGGAAGCTGTAAAAGCCTCAAACAGGCTGTTCCTTATAATGCTCACAGCTTCTGTATGGTCTCAGCTGTACCCTGCACAAGAGCACAGGTTCAGTAAATGTATGACAGAAAATAAACCAGGAACTCAGAGAAGAGCCAGCTGAAAGGGAGTGTCCAGTCTTGGCGACCACAATGAGGACATGTGCACGAGCCAACCCCCTGAAAGGTCCCCTGGGGGAAGGAGGAAGGAGCAGTTTAAAGATGAAAAAGGTCCCGTCTCTCAAACCTACGAAGCCGGCCCTGGGCTGGGTGAACGTGATCTAAGAAGCCTCCAAGGGCAGGCAGGGACCAAGCGCGAGGTTGGGTGAGGGAAGGCAGAGTCTGAAGGGCAGGAAGCGGACCCCGCAGAGGTTTCGGGCAGGACTGTCTTGTTTGCTGCGGTATCCCTCAGACTAGCATGGCGTTCAGTAAATATCTGGAATTACCGATTGCTGGAGGCAGCCTTCCGCGGGTCTGAGCACCGGCTAGTTGCGGATTCAGCCTACCTCCACAAGACCACTTTGCCTGGGACAGAAAGCCAGGTGTGCGGGGGTAGCCCCGGCGCGCTGAGACCCGCCCCGCGCCCCGCCCAGAGCCGCAGCGAGGGTGCGCATGCGGCGCCCGCCGTTTACGACGGGCCGGAAAGCAGTGGGCGCAGCCAGCGCCGGCTGAGCCGGGTCGCTATGGGGGTAAGCGGAGGCGAGCTGCTGCCGGGGCAGAGGCCGGGAGGTGGCGAGAACCTGGGAGGCAGGAGCTCGCGCCAGGAGGGAAGGAGGGGAGTGGGCTCACGCTGAGAAGGAGCGGGGAGGCACAGCTCATGCCGGGAGGGGAGGAGAGGGGCGGGGCCGGGCAGGGGCTAGGCGCGGGGCTGCCCGGGCGCTGTTGACGCCGTCGCCCTGGCGCTCCTCCTCTCAGAAAATTGCGCTGCAGCTCAAAGCCACGCTGGAGAATGTCACCAACCTCCGGCCAGTGGGCGAGGACTTCCGGTGGTACCTGAAGGTAAGGCTGTGGTGGGGGCGCCAGGGCCGGGGCCGCGTAAAGGTTTCCCACCCTGATCTCAGTGGTGAACGGGAGCTTTCTCTCCAGCTAGATGAGAAATGCTTATTAAATGTTTTCTTTTCTTCTGGGTAGAATTTTATGTTTGCTTTTTTAAGTTTATTGGTCAATTCTTTTTAAAAAATTTTATTTATTGGCTGCGTTGGGTCTTCGTTGCGGTGCGCAGTCTTCTCATTGCGGTGGCTTCTCTTGTTGCAGAGCACGGGCTCTAGGCATGTGGGCTCAGTAGCTGTGGTACACGGGCTTAGTTGTTCCCCGGCATGTGGGATCTTCCCGGACCAGGGCTCGAACCCGTGTCCCCTGCATTGGCAGGAGGATTCTTAACCACTGCGCCACCAGAGAAGCCCTACAGGTTAATTCTTAATTGGCAGTATCTTGAAATATCTTTTGTAATTTTTTCCTCCGTAACATATTTCATGGTATATAAACAAACACTAAACGAAAGGCTACTTGAAGGGATCTTGTGATGACTTAGTAAGAATAATTTCACCTTCTCTTTTGTTGTTCAGGTTTTATTTACTGTGAAATCATTTAATTTTGTGCATGGCTCCATTCTTAATTCCCCATCCTGTATTGGTAAATCTGGTACTCTAGTGAGATGGTATACAGAGGTCCTCTTCTTAACTGAGCAGTTTGAGGTCCTTTACTCTCCCAGATCCCGGAGCTTCTGATCTGTTTTCCTTTTAGTCTAAATCCCAGAATCCTTCAGTACCTGACAAAAGCCCTATCTTTCAGGAAGCATTCTGCCCACCTTTATTTACAAATATTTTGAAGCCCGAGTGCCAGGGCTTATATGAGGAGTTGATGTTTCCTGGCTTCAAAAAGCAGAGTCTAGAGAAGGAGACGAAGGAGTAGCAACAGAGTGATAAATACTTTTACCAGGAACCTACAGGGCCTGTAAGGACACACAGGAAGCGCCTAACTCAACCGGGGTGGGGGGGGGGGGGGACTTTGAAGCCATTTCTGTACTACTTGAGCCTTGAATCCCTAGCCAGACTGGGGACTTCTTAGAGGAGGATGAGCAAGCCAACACGAGAAACACTTTGCCCAGAGAGAAGTCTAGTTATGTCCTTAGTGGGGCTGGTCATAAGGATGAGGTAAGATTGCTGACAAGATGATGAGCCTGCCCACCTCACACTGTTCTTACCCTTCCCTCAGCATCTGCCCAACTGAGCCAACTTCTTTACTAATACTCTTTTTCCCCCTCCCCAAGATGAAATGTGGCAACTGTGGTGAGATTTCAGAGAAGTGGCAGTACATTCGGCTGATGGTAACTGCTCCCCCCCCCCCACTATACCCATATACAGACACACATAGGCCTCTGGGCAGGGATATGTGGCCCTCACCTCCCCGGTCTTTGGACCCCGCTTTTTGTGGTTTGGGAGGGCAGGCAGAGTGTGATCAACTGGGAACAATGGGCTTTGGGATGTGAGGCAGAGTTCAAAATCAAGGGGAAGTCCTTTCCTCGCTCTCAAGAAGCCTTCCCAGGATTCTTGTCCTAGCAAGTTGCTCACCCTGTCTGGGTCTTGGTAGATATAGATGGTGTGTATTTAAATATTGTTATAATATTAATTGATAATAAGTGGTAGGACTGGGTCTCCTGGGGACCCTTACATCTGACTGATATGTGACTAGAGGTTCTGTTTACTGCTTGCCAGGACAACGTGGCACTGAAGGGAGGCCGTGGCAGTGCCTCCATGGTCCAGAAGTGCAAGCTGTGTTCAAGGGAAAACTCCATTGGTAGGTAGGCCATGGATATTGACTGACCTCTGCCAGGCTGGCCATCGGCTTTGTGGTGCCAGACTGAACGCATGCTCATGTTACCTGTGGGTGGACCCAGGCCTGAGGTATCCAAGCTTCTGCCGTAGACTCTTGCCCAGAGCCACATCTGGGTACCTGGGTGGGGCCGGGATATGGACTTAAATCGACTTTGTCTTCTCTTTTACCTTTCAGAGATTTTGAGCAGCACCATCAAACCTTACAATGTAAGTTTCCTGCTGCAGTGGCAGGCATGGTGGGATCAGATCCAAGCCGGGAACTAGGAGGCCTGGGTTCTTGAGTTATATCTGCACCAGAGTGACCCACATGGAACTGACGGACTTCATGTGCTTACTTGTTCGTTCATTCACTCAGTCATTCATTCGCTGTCAGTCATTCATTCACCTTACCCTGACTGAGTGCTCGGCAGGAAAAAGACTCGTAACTAGGCTATTGTAAGTGTTGGGCTGTGGGAGCCTAGGGGACCTCTGACCCAACCTGGCCACTCCGTTTCCATCACTGGGAACACTTGCCTTGTCTACATCTTGGAGGGCTAGTGAGCCTTCTCTGAATCCATGGATGAGACAGTGCATCCATCCTTGATATTTGATTTTATTAAGTATTTATACGTTACTGCATTAACAGATTAGTCCAAAGGTGAGGGAGGGAGTGTATGCTTTGGGTCTGTGTCTTCATCCATTCCTACTTGGTATTTTTGAAAAATGTCTGATTTATGCCAAATTCTCAGCTTTGTCCTGAAGTTAAAGGGAAAAATCACACAAGGACTTACACTCAAGTAAATCATAATCTAGTGCAAGACAGACCAGCGAACAAAAACCAGTCCAGGGCCAGACACAAGGCTGGTGTGCAGGAAGCATTTCTACAGTAAATGACAGAATGAGAATGAATGTGTGGGTGTGTCCTTGGGGTCTGTGGGCCCAGGGGTCAGGGAGGCATGAATTTCCTGGCTGTACCACCCCCCTTGGTGTGCCTCCTCCACATGCATATCCCACTTCAAAGGCTTTAAGTCAGCCCCTGCCTTGACAGCATGGCGGATGGTTAGCAAAGGGCCACAGCGAAGTGTACTGGGGCCTTTTGGATGACCTGGAAACCTTATAGGTTAACATTCTTCATAGTTTTTATTTTGATAATTTTATCTACCATTCATTGAGCATAGTATCGGGACCTATACTGGGCAATTTACACCTAGTTCAGGTTCTCATAATAAACCTGTAGTGGTTTCCTCAGCTCCAGCTGACGATCTTAGGCCCAGAGGAAAAGAGAGGCAGAATTGTGTGTGAGCTCACATCCAGGCACTCTGACCCCAGAGCCCACATCCAGGAAGATCTCGTGGCAAGCAGGTGTCAAGGCAGCCTTCTTCCAGAACGGGATGAGTTGCCCCTGAGTCCCATTCTGGGCTCTCAGGGGCTGTGGAGTCAACCTGAGGGCACAGTTAGACCTACCTCCTCAACACACTTCCTTTCTAGGCCGAAGACAACGAGAAGTTCAAGACGATAGTGGAGTTTGAGTGCCGAGGACTTGAACCAGTCGATTTCCAGCCCCAGGTGCATGTCTTCCTGGGGAACCTGTATCTTTGGGGAGGGCGTATAGGAAGTGACAGTAGAACTTGCTTCCTACAGAGACCGTGGACTAGGAATTCTCATTTCTAAGAATAACAGTTGTTATTTGTTAAGCATCTAATATATGTTGGGCACCAGGCTTGTCACTTTTAATGTTACCTCCCTTAATCCTCACAGTAACTCTGTGAAGTTATACATCCTATTTTTCAGATGAGAAAAGAACTTCAGAGATTTTGCCACTTGCCCAGGGTGATGCAGTTAGTAAGCAATGGAGCTGTAATTTGAACCCACATCTATCCGACTCCAGAGCCAGTGCTCAGGCCACTTTATTTGTGTAGCATTTTCACCTCACAACCCTGTGAAGTAGGCAGAAGAGAGAGTATTGTCATCCCCGTTTCATAAGTAAGAAAACTGAGGTCCAGAGAGGGAAGTGACGTGCCCAGGTGTTTCAGAAAATCAAGGGTAATGGACGGGTTTACCCCACACCTCCTGCCTTCTGGGCCAGGGCTCTAATTTGGAGAAACCACTCTAGTCCCAGGGCAGCTGCCAGGGCATGGAAGCTCAGTAGTTATTCCAGAACAGTAGCCCAACTGTATTTCTGTCTTCCCATGCCAGAGGTGTTGTGAGAAAGGCCAGTTCCCTGACCAGGCCCCACAGGCCAGACCAGTGCCTCCGTTCCCCTAGATTAACCGCTGCCTTCCTGTCACCTGCAGGCCGGCTTTGCTGCTGAGGGTCTGGAATCCGGGACAGTCTTCAGTGACATTAATCTGCAGGAAAAGGTACGGGACTTGGGGGCCTTGCAGGGAGCTCTAGGGCACCTGGTGGGAATAACCCTTTTGGTGAACAAGGCTCTTCAGTGGGAAGCCGACTCCACACTTCCGTGCTTTTTGTTGGTGATTTTGGTGTTTACGATAGCCCCAAGTGTAGTGCTAAAGCGTTGCCTAGTGTTCACATGCAGGAAAGCTGGGTGTGCCTTACAGAGAAGATACATGTTAGACAAGCTTGTTCAGGTGTGAGATACAGCACTGTTGGCTGTGAGTTCAGTATTAGTGAATCAGCTATATATATATACATATATATATATATATATGTATGTATGTATGTATGTTAAATAAGGTGTTTTTAAACAGAATCATATGCTCCCAGGAACCTAACCCTGTTATTTCCCCTGGGAGCAGTGATTCAGTATTCACTAATACAGTGTTTGTGGGGACTTTGTAGAACATAACTACTGTGAATACCAAGAATCAACTGGACATGTTACTGCCTTGCAGATAAGGAAGGCTTGTGGTCAGGCCTCAGAGGAAGGAAGGACAAAATCATTCAGTTTGCATAGCACCTAATAACAGTAATTGGATTTACTGAGCTCTCATATGTGCCTGGCCCTAGGCTAAATACTTTTACATGTGTTAACTCTTGATTCTTTCAACATTCAGTGTAAAATCTACTTCTGTCCTCTTTTTTTTTTAAATAGAGGACAGAACGAAGGCTCAGAGAAGTTAGTGACTTGCCCAAAATCACAAAGCTAGAAGAGTAGGAATTCAGGCCCGAGCAGTCTGGCTCTGTCCTGGGTCTGACGTGTTCCTGAAGATTGAGCCGGAGCCTGAGCTGGGCCTTTTAAGTCCTAGTCCTCCACTCCCCATGCTGTCCAGGCTGCCTCGTGAGGCTAACACTGCCATTTTTCCCCACAGGACTGGACTGACTATGACGAAAAGGCTCAGGAGTCTGTGGGAATCTACGAGGTCACCCACCAGTTTGTGAAGTCCTGAACCCTCTTCCTGCACACTTGCCTCTTAAGAACTGAAAAGGGACAACGTGCCCCAAGCAGCACAGTGCAGAGGCTGGTCCCCTCACGTCTCGCCTCCTGGCAGCTGCCCAGGCCCTCACAGCCTGCGTGCTGGGCTGTCACAGCGTCCCGAGCCCCACCAATAAAGCCCCTGTTTGTGCTACACTGGTGGATGAACAACCACTCTACTCCCTCCGCTCCCCTTCATGTTGGAGGGCTTTGATGGCTTCTTGGCACCTTCCCACAGTACAGAATCTTAGCCAGATCCAATTTGCAAAATAGGAACACAGAGCTCCTAAGGGCTCTCAAGCTCTTGGGGAGAGCACAGGCCACCCCAGGGGACCAGAGGTGTCAAACTCATTGGTACAGAGGGCAGCGGAGCCTGCGGAATGATGTCATGAGCCAGAACGTCACGTTGACCACCTTGGCTCTTGGGTAAACCCAGGCAACTCTGTTCATTGGTGTCACTGCATATTCCAGGGACAGAAGGGACTTTGGAGGCCAGCAGTTCCATCCTGGCATGAATCTTCTCTCTCCAATCCCTGCCAGATGGTCCTCAGGTCTTTGCTCACTTGCTGTGATGGGGCAATCCCTCTCACCAAGGGAATCCGTATGAAAGTTCTTCCTTATGCTGAGTCAGCCTCTATGCTTCCTTTAGCTCCTCCAGATGGTCCTGGTTTGTCCCCTTTGTGGTCACACTTCTGTGTTCTTCTGCCCCTGGACAGCCCTGTGGAGGTGTGACGACAACAGTCCCGGCCTCTGTGTCTCGTGGGCCTGGATCCCTGGGTCTAAAGAGCCTCTTACAGTGGATAGAGTTGTTCAGTGCACAGTTAAGTCATGAGGGCAAGCGCACGTCTTCATACCGGTGACTCCACCATTCGGAAAACCTGTCACGAGAGACCTTACTCCTCTCCAGTGTTCTGCTGCAGCCTGGAATTCTTTGGAAGAATTACTACCTTCATTTTCTGAGTGGCCTTCTGGGAAAGAGTCTGCCCACTCCGAGGCTGGCTGTGGAGCTCTAGGAAGGGGCTCCTCAGAGGCAGGTAAAGCTGGCCATGGCCAAGGGTGGGGAAGAGATGCCTGCCCTGTCCCCTCTCCAGTCTGGCAGCTGTCACGTGTCCTCTAGGTCCCCTGTGTTCCCGGCCCCTGGGCCTGTGCTTTCTGCACCTGACAGAGCAGGGCTTCTTTGGCCTCCCTCGGCCAGCAGCTCCACCAGCCCCCACCGACTAGAACGGTCCATTGCCTGGCCTGAAAGCAAACAAGGGAGCGTCGGGCTGGATAAACAGGCTTTCTGGGTTTTAGTCTCCATACTAGCCAGTATGTGTTATAAAGGCAAGCACTAAAAGGATCTCAAGGTTTTCTTTATATTGTAAATTATTTTCTCATCTTGTAGGGAGTAGAGGAACCCAAGTAATCAGTAACAGATGGAACATAGATTATGTCAACAGATGCAGAAAAAGTATTCGGCAAGATTCAGCAACAAACCATAGAGATGCTTAGCAAACTAGGAACAGAAAGGAACTCCCCTTACCTCACAAAGGATATCTACAGGAAACCCGGAGCAAATGAAATGTTTGAAGCACTCCATTCACGGCTGGGGTGAGATGAGGATATCCTGGATCACTATTCATCACTGTCCCTACACTGCCCCTGCCGCAGCACTTAGACTGAAAAGAAAGTAAGGTGCAAGGACTAAAAAGGAAGAAATAACTCACTTTTCACAGATTTTGATTTTCCACTTAGTGAATCCAAAAGCATCAGGTGCTGGATTTAAGATCAATATACAGAAATCAAATGCATTTCAGTACACTGGCAACATGTAAAACACAATTCAAGAGAAAATACCATTTACAATAGGAACAGCAACCAAAAAAATACCCCCAAAGGTAACTGGGAATTAAGTCTATCAAAGATGTTTCATGACCAATAAATTGGTCAAAATGGCAGAGTAGAAAGACCCTTAGCTCACCTCCTCTCACGAGCACACAAAGATCACAACTGTTTGTAGAACAACCATCAATGAAAAATATGGGAACCTCCTGGAAAAGATCTACAACTAAAAATATAAAGAAGGAACCACACAAGATGGGTAGGAGAGGCAGGCTTATGATACAGTCAAGTCCTGTACCCCCAGCTGGATGACCCACAAATGAGGGTAATTATATTGCAGAGGATCTTCCCACAGGAGTTCCTGTACTGGGAAGAAGAACCCACAGAGCAATTGGCCTTGAAGGCCAGAGGGGCTTGGTTTCAGGAGTCCCACAAAACTGGGGAAAGAAGAAACTTAAAGGGCACACAAAAACCTCACATGCTCTGGAACTCAGGGTAAAAGCACTAATTTGATAGAAGCCTGGGCCAGACCTACCTGCTGGTCTTGGACAGTCTCCTGCGGGGGGGGGGGGGGGGGGGCGACTGTGGCTCCGCTGGGGACATAGACACTGGTGGTAGCCACTCTTGGGAGCTGCTTCTACCGCATGGCCCCTGGCGCTGGTGGGCACCACTGTGGGTCCCGTCCTCTGGCTCATTAGCACCAAGACCTGACCCCATACAACAGCCTCTAGGCACTGGGGCTGGGATGCCTCAGGCCAAGCAACTAACTGGGTGGGGACACAGTCCCTCCTGTCAGCACACAAGCTAAAGACCTCATGAGCCCAGAGCCACCTCTGGACACTGCCCTGCCCACCAGAGGGCCCAGGGCCCAGCTCCACCCACCAGTGGGTAGGCACCAGTCCCAGAACCCCCTGGGCCCCAACCCTGCCCTCCATGAAGTCTGCTCTAACCTTTGGACCAGCCTCACCCACAAGAGGACAGACACGAGAGGCAAGAAATCCGCAATCCCACAGCCTGCTGACCCAGTCGGCCCACAGCAGGCTCCCCTGGGACCAGCTGGGCCCTGGCCATGCCCACTAGCAAGCCAACAAAGCTTTGGGACACCCCATACTCCACCCATGTCAGGAATCTCCCTTCCCCCACCCCCGAAGTGATACAACACCAGCTCTGGGATCCTGGGGCCCTGCAAACATACTCCAGAACCCAGCTCTGCCTGCCAGTAGTCTGACACTAACCTCAGGACCTGGCTTCGCCCACCAGTGGGCAGACTACAATCCTGGAGTCTTCTGGATCATGGCTCTACCCACTAGTGAGCCAGTACTAGCCCCAGGGCCGCCTGGGGTTGTGCAGTCAGCTGCCTCGTGACAGCCCTGCCAACCAACAGCCAGCAGCCTCTGCGCAAGGTGGGGCCTGGCAACCAACTGGACTGGGGACTACCCAAGCCTAGCAGACTGCCCACATAGCCTGCCAAACAGAAAGACCCATGCAGCCCTCATGGGGGAAACCCTAGAGCATATAGCTTGGGGACAAGAGGGGAGTGGGGTGCTGGGACACAAAGGACGTCTATAGAAGGCCACTTCTCCAAGGTCAGGAAACAACTAACCTACACGATACATAAAAATACAAACAGCAATTTAAGCAAAGTAAGGCAACAGAAGAACATGTTCCAGATGAAGGACCAAGGTAAAAGCTAAGAAGAAGAACTAAGTGAAGTGGAGAGCGCCGATCTACCCAAGAAAGAGTTCAGGATAGTCATCATAAATATGATCAAAGAACTCGGGAGAAGAATGGATGCACAGAGCAAAAGTTAGAAGTTTTTAACAAAGAGTTAGAAAATATAAAGAACCAAACAGAGATGAAAAATACAATAACTGAAATGAAACATACACCAAGGGGAATCAAAAGTAGACCAAATGATGCAGAGGAACAGATCAGTGAGCTGGAAGACAGGGTAGTGGAAATCACTGATGCTAAAAGGAAAAAGAAAACAGAATGAAAAGAAATGAGGACAGTTTTAAGAGACCTCTGGGACAACATCAAGCATACTAACATTCACGTTACAGGAGTCCCAGAAGGAGAAGACAGAGAGAAAGGGGGCAGAGAACACATGTGAAGAGATAATAGCTGAAAACTTCCCTAATCTGGGAAAGGAAACAGTCATCCAAGTCCAGGAAGCACAGAGAGTCCCATACAGGATTAACCCAAAGAGGAACACACCAAGACACACTGTAATTAAAATGGCAAAAATTAAAGATAAAGAGAGACTATTCCAAGCAGAAAGGGGAACGCAAAAAGAAAGGAATAACATACCTGGGAATTCCCATAAGTCTATCAGCTGACTTTTCAGCAGAAACTCTGCAAGCCAGAAGGGAGCAACATGATACATTTAAAGTGATGAAAGGGAAAAATCCTGCAACCAAGAATACTGTACCCAGCAAGGCTCTCATTCAGATTTTATGGGGAGATCAAAAGCAAAAGTTCAGAACCACCAAACCAGCTTTACAAGAAATGTTATAGGAACTCTAAGTGAAAAAGAGAAGGCCACAAATAGAAACATGAAAATTACGAAAGGAAAAAGCTCACCAGTAAAGACAAATATACTATAAATGTAGGAAATCATCCGCACACAAAGCCAGTAGGCAGGTTAAAAGAAAAAAGTGGCAAAATCACCTATATCCACAATAAGTAGTTAAGGGATACACAAAACAATTAGATGTAAAATATGATGTCAAAGACAGTCATCACGATAGGAGGAGAGTACAAATGCAGGGGTGTTAAAATTCATTTGAAATTAAGAGATCAGCAACTAAAAACAATCACGTATACATAAAGATTGCTAGGTATAAACCTCATGGTAACCACAAACCAAAAATCTATAACAGATACACACACAAAAAAGAACAAGGAAAAAAATGAAATTTTGCCGTTTGCAACAACATGGATGGACTTGGGTATTGTGCTTAGTGAAGTAAGTCAAAGAGAAAGACAAGTGCTGTATGATATCACTTATACAAGGAATTTTAAAAATAAAACAAACTAGTGAATGTACCAAAAAAGAAACAGATTCACAGATATAGAAAACAAACTAATTGGTTACCAGTGGGGAGAGGGAAAGGGGGAGGGACAAGATAGGGGTAGGGGATTAAGATGTACAAACTAGTATATATAAAATAAGCTACAAGGACGTATTGTACAGCACAGGGAATAGAGCCACAATCTAGTAATGGAGACAGCTGCAGAAACTGAAAAGCACTGCGATAAAGGTTAGATTGTCAGGATGCTCTGGGCATACACAGGAGGGGCACCAACTAACTCAGCCTCAGAGAGGTGGGGTGAGAGGAACCTGAAGGTTGAGCAGAAGATAGCTGAAAGGGTGGAGAGGGGCTTATGCTCCAAGTAGAGGCAACTTCCTTAGGGTAAGCTGTTAAGAGAGGTGGGTCTGAAAAGATGAGCAGGGCCAGCTCCATCAAGGCCACAACTGTCACACTGAGGAGTATGGACTGTTTTCCAAGTTAATGGAAAACCACTGAGGAATTTTAAGCAGGGATATGATCAGACTAGTACATGAAAAAAATCACTGGCTACAGTGGGGAGAATGGACTGGAGGGAATGAGTGGAGTCTAGAGGCCAGTTAGGAGGGGAGAAATAGGCTCCGCCTCTTGACAGGAGGCGCTACAAAGTCACCTTGCAAAGGTGCGGGTGCCAGGAGGGAACAATGCAGTCTCCAGAAATAACACGTTATGTGTCAGGCCCCTCGCTGGCCGAAACAGAAGCCAAAGCGGAATATGGAGGAAGGGATGACGCATTCTTCCGGGGAGACCCCATGAGCGTGGCTTCATGGGAGGGGACATTTGAGCTGGGCTAAAAAGAACAAGGACTAATTTGGCAGAGGATGTGCTGGAGCCAAGGGCATTCTGAGGATGGAGGATGGCATTTGCAAGGTACAGAGTCACAGTGAAGCCCAGACATGTCTGAGACCAATGGGAGGCTTAGTGTGGCTGAAGCACGAGGCACGAGGACGGCTGGTAAGGAAGTGGGGGCTGCTAACGTGAATTTTTTTTGGTTCCTGCCTAACAACTTGGTGTTGCACAAACAGTATGATATCAATAAAGGAAAAAAGAAAAAGAAATAAACATTTTCTTAAACCCCACCATCCTAGCTCCCTAACAGAAGTGTGTTTATTTTCCCCTGTTCTCTTTCAGGGCCTATCTACACACAGACATGTTTTCATATGGCTATAATCCTAGCAGCATTAAGATTATATTTAACTGTTTTCCACTTAATATCATAAATACCAAATGTGATTCTGCTTATTCAGTGGCCCTGTCTTCTTTACAATGGAAGATTCCCAGAAAGAAGATATACTTGGAACCAATTCTGCTCAAGCAGTCCCCCGAGCTCTAGTCTCTGCTGGAGGCTCCCTGCATCTCTTTGTTTATCAAGCCCCAGCTGTGTCTCCTGAAACACCCTAAACTCTCTCCCTTTCAGCACCTACCCCACTGTCTCATGTCCACCTCCTCCAATCCTGGCTCCCATTCCTTTTTTGTCAGTTATTCTGTCACATGAAGATAATTGGATAGGTGTCACTAGATTTGGAAAATATGTTCGAGGTGGTCTAATTTAAAACATACGCTAATAAAACCCACAATGAGATTCCACTTCACACTCACCAGAATGGCTATAATCCAAATAGATGAAAACAAGTGTTGGTGAGGATGTGGAGAAGCTGGAACATTCACACTCTGCTGGTGGGAATGTAAAGTGGTGCAACCGCTTTGGAGAATATCCGGGCAGTTTCTTAAATGATTAAACACAGAGTTACTACATGACCCAGCAATTCCACTCCTAGGTAAATACCCCAGAGAAATGAAAACATATGTCAACACAAAGACTTATACACAAATGTTCATAGCAGCATTATTCGTAATAGCTAAAAAGTGGAAAAAACCCAATTGACTATCAACTGATCAATGAATAAATAAAATGTGATCCATCTATATACTGGAATAGTATTCAGCAATAAAAAGAAGATAAGCACTGACAGGTTCTGGAACATGGATAAATCTTGAAAACATTATGCTAAGCAAAAGGCCACATATTATATGATTCCATTTATATGAAATGTCCAGAATAGAAAAAGCTATAGAGACGAAAGTAGATTATGGTTTTGTCTAGGATTTGGGGGAAGTTAGAGGGCTGAGGGAAAAGGAGAGTGACTGTTAATCGGTACAGCCTTTCTACTGGAGATGAAAACGTTCTAAAATTGATTGTGGTGATGGTTGCACAACTCTGTGAATATGCTAAAAATGACAGAATGATATACTTTAAATAAGTGAAATGTATGGTATGGGAAGTATAGCTCAATAAAGCTGTCTTTTAAAAAATGTAACCTTGGGCTTCCCTGGTGGCGCAGTGGTTGGGAGTCTGCCTGCCGATGCAGGGGACACGGGTTCGTGCCCCAGTCCGGGAGGATCCCGCATGCCGTGGAGCGGCTAGGCCCGTGAGTCGTGGACGCTGAGCCTGCGCGTCCGGAGCCTGTGCTCCTCGACAGGAGAGGCCACAACAGTGAGAGGCCCGCGTACAGCAAAAAAAAAATAAAATAAAATTTAAAAAAATAAAAATAAAAAATGTAACCTACATAGTATCCACGAAACTCACCCTGGGGATCCTGGAGGCACCTCAAAGAGTAGCAGATAACTTCCAGAGAGGATGGTGTGACTGTGGATCTGGAGATGTGCCATACTTGTTCAGGAGTCATGGAAAAGAGCCACCAGGACAGAGCTTGCTGGCTTCCCGAAGCACCGTGGGAAACTCCACATGGGAGCTGCTTGAGGGTCAGGAGCAACAGGTATTAATTTAACAAAACTCATCCTCCTGAGTTGGGAGGCCAGCTAATTTAAGGTCTAATTACCGGAAGCCTAGACAAACAAATATAGGAAAAAAAGCACTGGACAAGGAATCAAGAGAGCTGGTCCTAATCCTACATGTTATCAAGCTCCCCCAACCTGTCCATCTTTTGTATGGAAAATGGGGATAACTTCTGTCTATTTCAGAGCTGAGGGGATCAAATCGGCTGATGCTTTACAAATAGTTGAGTTCTGTACAAATGTGCAAGACCTGTGTGTGAGCTCCAACTGGACTGAGACTTAATAACTGTTTTTGCCATCCTAGCTACCTCGTAGAACCCTTCATAGCATGAATCCAAGATCAGGAGGGGTGGAGGAAGTTGTAAACAGGAATGCTGAACACTGGGACAGGCCGGCAGTTCCCCTTTAAGGGACTGCTCGCACCCAAGATGTACTGCCCACGGGTACATCCACCTGAACGTAAGCATGAAATATACTTTTCCACCAAGCTTCAATTGATGCTTTGGTCTTAAGAGCTCCTGCTATGGGGAACTTGCTATCCAAGAGGGGTCAGCACTTCAATAAGGAATGGAACAGCGGCAGCAAGACATCACAGAACAAGACAGCACAGGCTCAGCTTCAGCTGTATGCCAGGTGCTTTACCTATATCGTTACAGCTAATTCTCACGACATCCCCATGCTACAGGAATTATCCCCATTTTACAATGGAACTCACAGACCAGAAAGGCAAAAGAACTTGCCTATAGTCACAAAGTGAGGACATGGTAGAACCAAGATACCAGAGCTCAGGCATTCCTGATCACGGTTCCTGAATGAGAGCAGCATGTGTTTATGTGCATTGGCAGCCACAAATGCCTCTCTCCTATCAAACCATGGAGTATGGAGGACCTGGGACTGCTGGGTATTCACTAAATGGTTAATGAGCGAAGGATGGACAGGGTCGGCTAAGAAAACGTGCAGGAGTGTTTACATGAACTGTAAGGAGGATTAAATGAGATAATGCATTGGAAGAGCTTTGTGACTGGCTCATACCAGAATTCAACCCAGCTGTCCAGTAACTTGCTGGGCAAGCCACTAGAAACGCAGGTAAAATTAAACACAAACAAAAACCCTTCCTTTTCAAAAACAAAAGAGAACACGCTTCCTTTTCACATTACAGCAGTATTCTAACAATAAATTGTTAGAGCGGTGATGTTCTAACAATAAATTCTGTGCTCACTCAATGGAGAGGTTTCAAGTGCAAAATGTATAGAGCAATAATTCTACCTTATTCCATAATTAGCACACAAGATTCAACTGGTAAAAATAAATACACACCAGTTATTAATCTTCATTTGGCTGGAAGAACAGTGATATAGAACTCCCTAAATCCATGGATATAACCCTTTATTGCAGCAGGACTATCAGAATCGAGCAGTAGTGGTTTACTCCTTAGAAAAATGAAGAGGTTTTTTAAACAAAGGATATCCCAGGAGAGAGAAGCAAGTTTACAGGAAAGATAAAAGAGCATTTCCTACCATCACCCGAAGAGCCAGGAGCCAATATGAACTTACTATCACCTGAACTTACTACCGGAAAGTTCTTTGTGGGGATTAGGCAACAAGGTTAAACAATTAAAAACAAAAACAAAAAAACCCAAAACCTAAGAGGAACCACCTCTAAGCATGAATTGCATTTTATTTCTGCTTCCACAATAAATACACCTGAGTTATTTTCTAAGTCTTACCTCCTGATCAAATGTCCTTAAAATTGAAATCTCACATTATCTTTAGTTGTGATCTAGTTCCACTTGGAAATTACATGTTTAGCTTTAAAACCACGGTTTTAAAGCTCAAACCTTATAGCACTGGTGCTCAGGCACCTCACAATTAGTTTCATTAGTCACAGAACAGTGCCTACTGGTTACAGAGGCCCCAGTTTTCATGTTGATGAAGGAATAGAGGCTTTTCATCCACCCAGAAGTTAAGATTTGATGGCTTTGCCTTCTAAGGCATCAAACATGTCTTCTAAGGCCTTCTCCACACACTGGAGAAACTCGTGGGCATTGCGGCCTTGGTAGGCAGAGACGTTGCAGCCTATCCAGTTGTCATGAACAGCATACGCAATGCCAAAACCATCAGGGACCACGGGGGCAAAGCCGCCGATGTTCACTGCTGGGCTGCTCAACGTGCTCGTGGACAGGATGTTGTGGTTTATCTGCCTATACGCAGGGTCCAGGTATAGCTCGGGCAGGTCAATCCCTTTGGCTGCTCCCAGGTACCGCAGAGCAAACAAGTGTCGATCAAAGCCCTGGCCTGTCAGAGACAAAATGGAAAACCAGAGTCTAAGAATCTCAGAACTGAAAGGGACCTCACTTGGTAAAACCTCCGACCCATGGCAGGAGCACCTTCACAGCATCCTTAAGAGTGGAAGAAGGGTTTGTTTATCTCTGCATGCACACCTCCGGCTTGCTAACCTCTGGCTCAGTTCATTCTAGAATATTCCTTTTTAAAAAGCTGTGAACAGCTGAGCTAAAAATCAGCCTAAAATGAACATGATTTTTAAAATTTTGAAATTGAATCAGTTTAGTCAAACAGTCAAGAAAAGTACGTGGAGAACACACTATGGACTCAAAAACTAAGGTAAAAGCCAAAGTCCAAATCAAGTGTAAAAGACAAGACTGAGTCAGTGGAACAAAATGGAAGGGGTATTTGACCAGGGTTCTAATCTCCGCTTTCCTGATAATTTGCTGCGTGACCCTGAGCCAGTGGTCTCAGTTTCATACTTATAAAATTAGAGAAGGATGAGACTAGAATGTCTTGGAGGTCCCTTTCAGTTCCAGGACTTTGGCTACATGAAGGAACTGGACTGTGTGATCCTCCAGGTCCTTTCTGGGTCTCGAATTTTACTATGAAGAGGCAAAGAAAGATGACACTTAGGTTGGGAAGAGCTTCTGAGTTGGCCTATTTACAGGCAACCAATACACTTCAACTGAAGTGAAGTAAGAGAGGCCGTGGGCTTAGAAATCCTACGTTGTCAAAAGTGAGTCTGATGACCAATAAATAATAGGAAGAGAGTATGTAACATGGCTGAAAGTGACCTTAAATGAGGACGAAGTTGGATGCATTTCCCCATCCTTGCTTAAGAGGAGAGAATATTCTGAACCCTAATGGCTAGTCTGGCTGTTTGGACTGCTAAGGTAGAAAAAAATAATAATCAGTTGGCAGGTGGATTAAACCTAGTGAAGAGGCGGAAATCAGATGTGGGGTAGGATAGTGCTGAGGCTTACCCCAGTGCTGAGGGCAACAAGACCTAAGGGCATGCTCCCCAAACCCTGTCTCACCCATCGCTGCTTCTTTGGTCAGCTGGTTGTGGTACGTGGAGCACTTGGCTATCATCTGCTGAAGCTCTCCAGCACTGTGCTTGGAGGGCTCCCTGACAAAGGCCTCAGAGCACCTCTTTGTGAAGATGGAGGCCGGGCGGATGGTCTCGGTGCGGCCATGCTTGAATGCTGCAGTGCTACAGGACTCATAGGTGGCCACTGTCTGCCCGTACTGTTGCAGGAGGGCCATCTGGAAGGCCAGCTGAGCCACCGAGTCAGGGCTCAGCTTCTGCTTCTTCAGGAATTCTTTGCCTCCTCTCTGAAACTGGATGTAGTCAATGGTGAGGGTTTTCATGGTGGCATCAAATTTTTCCTTAGCAGCGCTAATGCCAGTCTTTAAAGCATCATTCAGCTTGAAGTTGAGTTTTTGTACGGCGACAGAAGAGTCAGTGTTAGCTGGCTGGCTCCGTGGAGTGATAGCAGGGGCCTGAGTGCTGTCTTTAAACACTTCATTAAAAAACCTGAGCACTGCAACACCATCGCCCCAAGCATGCTCAAAGTGGATAGCAGCAGTGCCATCCTTGGCTATAATGAGGTTAAAGGATTTATCAAACCAGCGGTTTGTGCCGTCACCGTGCAGCATGTTGTGGGACAAGTGGACAAGGTCCTTAATGGGGAAGTCATCTAGGCAGAGACAGAATACAGCAGAGTCCACTTTCCTCAGGGTCTCCTCGTTGCCACCACTCACCAGCTTCTGTCTGAACTCTGCCCAGATGTCCCGGTTCTCACTGGTCAGATATGACAGTGGAAACTCGGGGGCCAGGCTACTGTCTGAGAGAATGTACTTCAGATGAGCCTGGATTTCTGAGGCGCTCACAATGTTCCCATTTTGATCCAGGACATCAAAGACATAGAAGTGTCCTTTTCTTAGGACCAGGAGGTGTCTGGCCTTGTCATCAGTGAAGAGTTCATCTCGACTGGGTTTGGGTAAACGAGTGGAATTGAAAAGCCGAAAATACTGGGACATATCCAGGGGATATGCATTGACCAAGTAGGCGCCATACCAGGACAGAGAGGAAGGCACAAAGCGTATGAGTCTCTTGAAGGTATCAGTGTCACTTTTGGCAGGGTTCAAGTGGAACACTTCTGGTTCCAAAAGGTCAGCCCGAAGTGTCTTCAGAAACCGGACGGCAGAGACAGTCATGTTGGTTGCCCGGGTGAGCTGGTCGTTGTACTCGGACTTTGGGTCAGGGTTGAATGACATAAATGGATTAAAGTTCAGGACAACTGGGTCTCGAGCAGTTAAGTACATATCAAACCAGGGACCTAAAAAATAAAAATTAAAAACAACAATAAAGAGTTAATGCAGTTCCTAAAGAAAAAAAAATCAAGCATATTCAGAAGAAGTGACATTAACCTCCAGAGGATGGAATTTTCTGATTATTTTTTTCCTCTGCAATAATTCATAAATGGTAAATGGGATCATATAATATGTGGTCTTTTGCATCTGACTTCTATCACTTACAATAATGTTTTGACAGTTCATCCATGCTATAGCATATATCAGTCTTCATTTCCTTTTATTGCTAAATAATGTTCCAATAATGTACCACATTTTGTTTATCCATTCATTTGTAGATGGACATTTGGGTTGTTTCCACTTACTGGTTATTTTGAATAATGCTGGTATGTACAAATTTTCATGTGGACATATGTTCTCAGTTCTCTTGGGGGATATAGCTAGGAGTGGAATTGCTAGGTCATATGGTAAGTCTATGTTTAACCCCCCTTTTTTTGACTGAAACTGTTTGATTTTTTATTAATTTTTTCTTTTTTTATTGAAGTACAGTTGATTTACAATGTTGTGTTAGTTTCAGGTGTACAGCAAAGTGATTCAGTTATACATATACATATACCTAGCCTTTTTCAGATTCTTTTCTATTATAGATTATTACAAGATACTGAATATAGTTCCCTGTGCTATACAGTAAGTCCTTGTTGTTTATCTATTTTAGATATATTAGTGTGTCTCTGTTAATTCCAAACTCCTAATTTATCCCTCCCCCACGCCAACCTTTCCCCCTTTGGCAACCATAAGTTTGTTTTCTATGTCTGTGAGTCTGTTTCAAACATGTTTTGGAAATAAGTTCATCTGTATCATATTTTAGATTCCACACATAAGTGATATATGATGGCTGTCTTTGTCTCACTTACTTCAGTTTATATGATAATCTCTAGGTCCATCCATGTTGCTGCAAATGGCATTATTTCATTTTTTAATGGCTGAGTAATATTCCATCGTATATATATACCACATCTTCTTTATCCATTCATCTGTCTATGGACAGTTAGGTTGCTTGCATGTCTTGGCTACTGTAAATAGTGCAGCTATGAACATTGGGGAGCATGTCTCTTTTCGAATTAGAGTTTTCTCCGGATATATGCCCAGGAGTGGGATTGCTGGATCATATGGTAACTCTATTTTTAGTTTTTTAAGGAACCTCCATACTGTTCTCCATATTGCACCTATTTACATTCCCACCAACAGTCCCTTTTCTCCACACTATCTCCAGCATTTATTTGTAGACTTTCTGATGATGACTATTTTGACTGGTGTGAGGTAATACCTCATTGTAGTTTTGATTTGTATTTTTCTAATAATTAGCAATGTTGAGCATCTTTTCATGTGTCTGTTGGCCACCTGTATATCTTCTTTGGAGAAATGTCTATTTCGGTCTTCTGCCCCCCTTTTTTTTTTAAGATATACAATTTATTTATTTATTTATAAATTTATTTTTGGCTGCGTTGGGTCTTCGTTGCTGCGTGCGGGCTTCCTCTAGTTGCATCGAGCAGGGTTACTCTTCATTGCGGTGCACGGGCTTCTCATTGTGGTGGCTTCTCTTGTTGCAGAGCATGGGCTCTAGGCATGTGGGCTTCAGTAGTTGTGGCACACGGGCCCAGCCGCTCCACAGCATGTAGGATCTTCCCAGACCAGGGATCGAACCCGTGTCCCCTGCATTGGCAGGCAGACTCTTAACCACTGTGCCACCAGGGAAGTCCCATTCTGACCATTTTTTGATTGGGTTGTTTGTTTTTTGATACTGAACTGTATGAGCTCTTTGTAAATTTTGGAGATTAATCCCTTGTTGGTCACATCATTTGCAAAAATTTTCTCCCATTCCGCAGGTTATCTTCTCATTTTGTTTATGGTTTCCTTTGCTGTGCAAAAGCTTTTAAGTTTAATTAGGTCCCAATCATTTATTTTTGCTTTTATTTCCATCACTCTAGGAGACAGATCTAAAACAATATTGCTGTGGTTTATGTCAAAGAATGTTCTTCCTATGCTTTCCTCTAGGAATTTTATAGTATCTGGTCTTACATTTAGGTCTTTAATCCATCTTGAGCTTATTTTTGTATATGGTGTTAGAATGTTCTAATTTCGTTCTTTTACATGTAGCTGTCCAGTTTTCCCAGCACCACTTATTGAAGAGGCTGTCCTTTCTCCATTGTATATTCTTGCCTACTCTGTTGTAGATTAATTGACTGTAGGTGTGTAGATTTATTTCTGGGCTCTCTATTCTGTTCCACTGATCCATATGTCTGTTTTTGTGCCAATACCATACTGTTTACATTACTGTACCTTTGTAGTATTGCCTGAAGTCTGGGAAGATTATGCCTCTAGCTGTGTTCTTTTTCCTCAGGATTACTTTGGCAATTCTGGGTCTTTTGTGGTTCCATGTAAATTTTAGGATTATTCGTTCTAGTTCTGTGAAAAATGTCATGGGTAATCTGATACAGATCATGTTAAATCTGTAGATTGCTTTGGGTAGTATGGCCATTTTAACTATATTAATTCTTCTAATCCAAGAGCATGGTATTTCTTTTCATTTCTTTGAATCACCTTCAATTTCCTTTATCAATGTTTTTATAGTTCTCAGCATATAAGTCTTTCATCTCTTCGGTCAGGTTTATTCCTAGGTATTTCACTTTTTTTGGACACAATTTTAAAAGGGATTTTTTTTTACTTTGTCTTCCTGATATTTCATTGTTAGTGTAAAGAAATGCAACTGATTTCTCTATGTTAATCTTGTATCCTTCTACCTTACTGAATTCGTTTATCAGTTCTAATAGTTTCTGTGTTTGGGAGTCTTTAGGGTTCTCTATATAGAGTATCCTGTCATCTATATATAATGACAATTTTACCTCTTCCCTTCCAATTTAGATACCTTTTATTTCTTTTTCTTATCTGATTGCTGGCTAGGACTTCCAATACTATGTTGAATAGAAGTGGTAAGAGTGGGCATCCTTGTCTTGTTCCAGAATTTAGTGGGAAGGCTTTTAGCGTTTCACTGTTGAGTAGTATATTGGCTGTGGGTTTGTCATAAATAGCTTTTATAATATTGTGATATGTTCCCTCTATACCCACTTTGGTAAGAGTTTTTATCATGAATGAATGTTGAATTTTATCAAATGTTTTTTTCTGCATCTACTGAGATGATCATATGGTCTTTGTCTTTTCTCTTGTTGATGTGGTGTATCACATGATTGACTTGCATATCTGAACCACCCTTGTGACCCTGGGATGCATCCAACTTGATCATGGTGTATGATCTTTTTTATGCGCTGTTGGCTTTGGTTTGCTAATATTTTGTTGAGGATTTTTATATCCATATTCATCAAAGATATTGGCCTTTAATTTTCTTTTTTGATAGTGTCTTTGTCTGGTTTTAGTATCAGGATGATGGTGGCTTCATAGGATGACTTTGGGAGTGTTCCCTCCTCTTCAACATTCCATGTGCACTTGAAAAGAATGTATTCTGGTTTTTTTGGATGTAATGTCCTGAAGATATCAATTAAATCTGTTCTATTGTGTCATTTAGAGTCTCTGTTGCATTACTGATCTTCTGTCTGGAAGATCTGTCCATTGACGTCAGTGGGGTGTTAAAGTCTCCTACTATTATTGTATTCCCATCAATTCTCCCTTTATGTCTGTTAGTATTTGTTTTATGTATTTAGGTGCTCCTATATTGAAAGCATATAGGATAATGAATGTAATATCCTCTTCTTGTATTGATCCTTTTATCATTATACAGTGTCCTTCTTTATCTTTCTTTATGACATTGTTTTAAAGTCTATTTTGTCTGATTTAAGTATTGCTATCCCTGCTTTCTTGTCATTTCCACTTGCATGAAATATTTTTTCCATCCCCTCACTTGCAATCCATATGTGTTCTTTGCCCTTAAGTGGGTCTACTGTAGGCAGCATATTGTAGGTTCTTGTCTTATTATCCAGTCTGCCACTCTACGTCTTTTGATCAGAGCCTTTTGTCCATTGACATTTAAAGTAATTATTGATAAGTATGTATTTATTGTCATTTTAAACCTCGTTTTTCAGTTGATTTTGTATATCTTCTTTGTTTCTTCTTTTTGTTTTTCCTTTTGTGGTTTGATGGTTTTCTTTTGTATTATGCTTGAGTACCTTTTTTCTTTTTGTTTTTTTTTTGTGAATCTTTTAAATATGATTTTGATTTGTGGTTACTCTGATTTTCAAGTATGTTAACCCATCACTAAATCTACTTGCTTTAGACTGGTAGTCATATAAGCTCAAACACATTCTAAAAGATCTATATTTTCTTACTCCCCTCCCCCACATTTTGTGATTTGATGTCTCATTTTACATCTTCATGTTTATTCTTTTGCTGAACACTGTAGTTGTAATCGCTTTCATACAATTAAAAAAAAAATTTTAAACCTATGTACTGACTTATTTCAGTGAGCTTTAATCCTTTTATATACTTATCTCTTCTACTGTTGTTTTCTCTTTCCTATAGATTCTTGCTTCTTTTCCATTTAGAGAAGACCTCTCAATATTTAGTTTAAGATAGGTTTAGTATTCCTGTATTCCTTTAGTTTTTGCTTGTCTGAGAAATTCTTTCTCTCTCCTTCTATTCTAAATGATAATCTTGCTGAGTAGAGTATCCTAGGTTGCAGGTTTTTCCCTTTCAGGACTTTGAATATATCTTGCCACTCCCTTCCGGCCTGCAAAATTTCTGTAGAGAAATCAGCTGATAGCCTTATGAGGGTTCCCTTGTAACTGCCTATTTGTTTTTCTCTTGCTACTTTTAGAATTCTCTCTTTATCTTTAACTTTTGGCATTTTAATTATGATATGTCTTAGAGTAGGTCTGTTTGGGTTCATTTTGTTTGGGACCCTCTGTGCTTCCTGTGCCTGGAAATCTGTTTCCTTCTTTAGGTCTGGGAAGTTTTCAGCCATAATTTTTTCAAGTACATTTTCGATCCCCTTTTCTCTTTCTTCTGCTTCTAGGATTCCTATTATGTGTAGATTGGCATGCTTTACGTTATCCCATAGATCTCGTATGTTGCTTTCACTTTTTTTTATTTGTCTTTGTCTGCTGTTCTTTGGGTGATTTCCACTATTCTATCTTCCAGATCACTTATTCATTCTTCTGCATTATTTAGTTTGCTATTTATTGCCTTTAGCTTTGTTTTCATCTTGGCAATTGAGTGGTGTAATTTTGATTGGCTCCTCTTTGTAGTTTCTAGTTCCTTGTTACAATGATCTGAATTTCTAACAATAGCTTTTCTTAATTCCTTCAGCATTTTTATTACTTCCTTTTTGAACTTGTGGTCTGGTAGACTGGAGTGGTCATCTGTTTCATTGTTCTTTCAGGGGATTTCTCTTATTCTTTTAATTGGGAGTAATTCCTCTGCTTTTTCATTTTTCTTATATTTCTCCGACTGTGAATTTAGGAGAAAGAGTTATCTACTGTGGTCTTGAAGGGCTGTATTTATGTGGGAGTGTCCCTGTGTAGCCTGCTTGAATCCAAAATTTCTCGTGTGAGGGCTGTTTTTGGTATGGATGCTTGCCATCTCTTTCCTCAGGGTGGCCCTTGTACCCTTGATAGGGGGTGTGTTTGGTGTTGTGGTGACCAGAGCCCGCACTGGATGTTGGGTGGGGCCTCCTCTTTGCTTTGTGGATGTCACAGCCCGGCAGAGGGGAAGGGTCTGCTCCCCAGTTGTTGTAGTAGAAGTCCCCAGATCTGGTTCTAAGCTGTGGTGTGAAGTAGGCGGGACTGGAGCACTCCTTCTGGGAAAGGAGCTGCTGCATGTTTCTCCCCAGGAACTGTCTGCCAGGACGTGCGATTCTGTGATGCTGCCTGCCACCTGGTGTGAGCACCCACAAAGACCACTATTGCCTGGCACTGCCCTTGGGGGACACCTTTGCTTGGGGGCTCTGGTAACCTGAGGTCCCTTAAGCGTGCAGGTGCACTCACAAAGTGGTTGCTCCATAAACCCACTGGAGTTGTGTTCCCTGAGCCCGCCTACAATCGACCCAGATGGCCTTCAGGCATGCGTGGTTCTGGTCCCAAATCCACCATAGTGAGAACTCACTGGGGCCACCTCCCTGCACCCACAGTGGGACTGCTGGTAATCAGCTCAGACAGCCCCCAGGCAGGCACGTGCAGTCCTGAACCCAAATTCTGCCAGAGCGGCAACCTGCCAAAGCTGCAACCCAGCACCTGCAGTGGGATCGCCAGCGATAAGCTCAGATTTCAGGCCCGCCTTCATGTGTGCCACCCACAAAGTTCACAGCATCTGTGGTGATTGGAGTCACACCCTGCTGTGAGCATGCTGACAGTGAGGCTGCTATGGCAGGCCCACCCCCTCCCCCCGTGTGTTGACAATGGGGCTCCTATGGCAGACCCATGCTCCATCCTGTGTGCACCCCCAGCTGCAGCCTGGGTCACACTCCAGGCCCTTTGGGATGTCTCCCCACAGCCAAACCGTGTCCTCTCCCTGGTCTGTCCTCTGACACCTGAGTTTCAGCACCCAGTCACTGCACACACCAGCAGGCACGCGTCTTGGGCTCAGAAATGTGGCAACATGGCCAGAACCATCTATGTTGGTGTATCTCTACCCTGCAGGGCGGCAAGCCAGCTCCCACACTCTCCTCTCCAGCCTCTGAAGCTCCCTATCTGTCCTGGTGGACCTCCCAGCCAGTGAAGGACGTTCTCAGGGTGAGGGAAGCTGTCCTCTTTCACCGCTCCCTCCCAGGAGCACAGGTCCTGTCCCACATCCTCTTCTCCCTTTTCCATTCGTCCTACCCAGTTACACGAGATCTTTCTTGCAGCTTTGGTTGTATGAGATCTTCTGCAAGCTTTCAGTAGATGTTCCGTGAGAACTGTCCCACATGTAGATGTGTTTCTGATGTATTTGTGGGAGGAGGTGAGCTCCATGTCCTTCTACTCCACCATCTTGGACTGAACTCTATGTTTAACCTTTTGAGGAATTGCCAGGGTGCCTTACAAGGTGGCTGAACCAGGGCTTCCCTGGTGGCGCAGTGGTTAAGAATCCACCTGCCAATGCAGGGGACACGGGTTCGAGCCCTGGGCTGGGAAGATCCCACATGCCGTGGAGCAACTAAGCCTGTGCGCCACAACTACTGAGCCTGTGCTCTAGAGCCCGCAAGCCACAACTACTGAAGCCCGCGTGCCTAGAGCCCATGCTCCGCAACAAGAGAAGCCACCGCAATGAGAAGCACGTGCACAACGAAGAGCAGCCCCCGCTCGCTGCAACTAGAAAAAGCCCGCGCGCAGCAACAAAAAACCAACGCAGCCAAAAATAAATAAATAAAATAATTAAAAAAAAAAACAAAGTGGCTGAACCATTACCACCAGCAGTATACAAGGGTTCCAATTTCTCCACATCCTCAGCAGCATTTGTTATTGTTACTATAAGTCTTATTTGATTGGAGCCATTCTGGTGGGTAACCATCATTGTGGTTTTGATTTACATTTCCCTAATGTTTATTAATTACTTTTTCTTCCTCATTCCGTTTCCTTTTTTGACACTTACAGAAATAAAAAACAATAATACCTCACTGGCATTCATGCTGAAATAGAATAGTTGTTAATTCCCACCCCATCCGCTTAGGTTTCTCATGCTTCATCTCCTTTCAGGGACAACATTCACACCTGACTGTCTCCCTAATATGGCAGAAAGTCTTCACCATCATTCTGTGTACTATGTACATTACTGCACTCCCTCTTTTAGGAAATGCTTGAAAAGCAATTAGAAATAACTATCAGTGCGAGTGAATCACTCCAACCAGCCCTCTGTATTCCTGTGGATGTTTTGCTTGTAAAAATTCCAGAGGCAGTATCTTATCAGAAAATGTGTTTTCAAGGGAAGTTCCTGGTGGGATTAGGAAATTCCTAATCAAATATAGCCTATCTTTGATTCAAAGAAATAGTTTTTACATATAAAGTATTGGAAAAGGATTAATGGACATGAATTTATCTATTATTCATTTGTTGGTCCCTTCATTCCTTGCGAATCAGTGCTGTGCCAGGCCCTGGCCCAGGGGATATAGAGAGGAATAGGGCATGGACTTTAATTCAGAAGAACTCTGATGAAGGAGACAAATAGAATTAAAACATAATGCAATGCATTAAAATGGGGGCAAGACGTATTTGACAAAAGAAGACATGAATTTATGCCTCTGATCTGTTCAGTAAAAGAATTTAAAGAGACAGAAACCAATAAGGCAAAGAGAATGAGAGACGAGAAAAGAACAAATATTAGAAATTGGAAAGCTCTCTAGCCAATTCAACCTAACCTGGCAGCAGAGAAAGCCAAGAAACAGTATGATTTACACAGCAGAACCCCCAGAGGGCTCAGGAAGTAGCAGCCTAGATATATCTGGTTGAAGCGCTGTTCAATTAAACCCCCACCCCACACCCCAGATTCCCTCCCCACTCCAAATAGGAGACTTAAGTTTTATTCACTGGAGAAAGTAAAATTGGGGGACATAAGTTACATATGAGAGCTCAAGCCTTTTTCCCTTATCCCACTCCTACGACAGAAGCAAACAGGAAAATACCTTTTGGCAGTTTACCGGAAAAGCCTTCCCTGGGAGTCTAACCCAAAGACACCAACATTAGGGGCACCCCGAGGAAATGGTTTAGCTGATCACATTACAGTGAAGCTGTGACTGACAAGCACGCCCTCATCTACAGAGCTTGCCACAACTTTTAAATATCTCATTCAGATCTAAGACAACAGAGAAGGATTATGAAACATCTGAAGAAAGAAAAGAGGGTAAAACAAACCAGCAAAAAGCAAATTCGAGACAGACTAGGAAGGAAGATGAGAATTAAAAAAAAAAAAAAATCCCAGGTAAATTATTAAGCACATAGAAAGCAAAAGAAAGTAGAATTATTAACTTCAGAGAAAACAAAGTTCATATGGGAAAGGAAAAACAATTCCAATGTGCTACACAATTCAGCTGACAATAGTGTTTACATGATTATAATAGTGTAAACACTAGGTATTGAGCAAACGAAAATTACAAATAACTATACTGTGACAATGAGGGGATAGAAATGTGGTGAGGATATAAGAGACTGCTAAATCCTAATCTTTTACAGTGAGACATCAATAGATAATGCCTAAAACTACAAAAGATGCATTAATATGAGTCAGTAATTTAGAGAATGGGGGAAAATGAGAAGTGAGAAATTAGGGCAAGGTCAGGAAATTTCTGTTTCTCCTAACAAGCCTGAGAAAACTATCTGATTCTTTAAACTATATGCATGTATAACCTTATTAAAAATATAAACTGAGTTAAAAGAAGTGCTGTGGGAACAGAGGTGAAAGCAACCAACTCTGAATGGGAAGAAGGGCTGAAAGGTTTCATAGAAAAATCATCCTACTCGATCTTTTTTTTTTTCTTTTTCTTAATTGAGATGTAATTGACATATAACATTATATTAGTTTCAAGTGTACAACATAATGATTTGATATTTGTATATACTGCAAAATGCTCAGCACAATAAGTCTAGCTGACATCCATCACCATACATACGTAGAAAATTTTTTTTCTTATGAGAAGCTTTAAAATCTATACTCACAGCAACTTTCAAATATACAATACAGTATTATTAACTATAGTCACCAGGTTATACATTACATCCCCAGGACTGACTTATTTTATAACTGGAAGTTTGTACCTTTTGATCCCCATCTCCCATTTTGCCTAGCCCCTGTCCTGAACTTCTCATAACCACCCTAACTGGGTCTTAAAGGAAGAATTTGCCAGGTAAAAAATGGTGGGGCGAACAACATGGATAAAGGCACAGAAGAATGAAAGACTAACGGGTTGAGGGAAGGAGTTGTTCAGTTTTGCTGAAGCATGGGTGTGTCAGGGAGGATGATAAGAGATGAGGCTGGATCGGGCAGTTGGGCCAGACCGTGAAGGACCTAGAATGATACACACAGGACATAGGACTAAATCCTGCATCCTTTACAGACAGAACCAATGATTAGGTTCTGTCTTGATCCCACCTACAGAGCAGGCAAGCTACTGCTCTTGAGCATGGACTCCAGGCAGCACCTCAGTGGAGGATGAACTCACTCAACCTTAATGTTTACCTCAGGAAGAGAGGATGAGATAACACTTCAGTGCTGGTCTCACCAAAAATATCTGTGAGATTAAAACAGGAGAGAAGATGACTTGCTTTCAATTACAGAGGGCTCTGGAAATATCAAGCCCACAGCCTTGCCTACCCACCTGAAATGTAGCTCGTATGTTTATTCTGCTTGTCCTGAGCGACCAGCTGCTTGTGCAGTTCTTTTCCAATCCCATTTTCAAAACTCTTACACAATTGTTCCGTTTTCCTGAAATGTTCAAAAAAAGATAGAGTCAAACCATGGCAGGGAATAGATGATTTTTATTTATTTATTATTATTATTTTTTAACATCTTTATTGGAGTATAATTACTTTACAATGGTGTGTTAGTTTCTGCTTTTATAACAAAGTGAATCAGCTATACATATACATATATCCCCATATCTCCTCCCTCTTGCGTCTCCCTCCCACCCTCCCTATCCTACCCCTCTAGGTGGTTACAGAGCACTGAGCTGATCTCCCTGTGCTATGCGGCTGGGGAATAGACGATTTTTAGATTCATGGCCAAGAACTCATCACAGAACTTTGGGTCCCCAATAGCATATCCCTAGAACCAGGGACTGAGATCAGAAAGTACCTCTGGTCAGAAGAACAGGAATCAATCTAAACAGATAAATCTAGGATATCTTAAAATGATTGATTAGGAAGATGAATCCACATCTCATAAAATAATGTGTAATCTAGGAGGCATGGAGAAAATGATATAAGCTTTGGAGCCAAGAAGAGCTAAGTTTGAATTCTAGCTCTGTTACTTTCAAACTGTATAACCGTGGACAAGTTACTTGATCTCTCTCAGTCTCAGTTTCTCTATATGTAAAATAGAGATAATATACCACCTTACATGATTTTTAAAATATTTATAAGAGCTAAGGATTTAGGATAGTTTGAAACATAATACTTAGTAGCAGGTAGCTATTACATCATTACCATGTCAATAGAAGCTTCAAGTGACTAATGTGGAATATTTAAAAGCAGAGGACTACATTATGAATGGTTCATCTTTTTTTTCCCAGCACTGTCCATTGAAGGACTCCGTGATTCTAATGAGAAGGCCAGTTATTTGCACGACAAATTCCCATTGTGGAAAAAGAGTACTATACCAGGATACAAGAGCTTGATGGAATCCGCTTTTTAACAATATCCAATATTATTTTCCAATTCCATACTGAATTAGTTTCCTAGGACTGCCATAACAAAGTACCACAGACTGGATGGCTTAAGACAACAGAAACTTATTCTCTCACAGTTCTGGAGGCTAGAAGTACAGAATCAAGGTGCTGACAAGACCATATTCTCTCTGAAGACTCCAGTGGAGAATCTGTTCCAGGACTTTCTCTTAGCTTCTGGTGTTACCAGGTATCCTTGGCATTCCTTGGCTTGTTAATCCACTGTAATCTGCCTCTGTCCTCACATGGCTGTCTCTGTGTCTCTCCTCTTCTTATAAATATACCAATCATATTGGATTAAGGACTCAGCTCTCTCCAGTATGACCTCATCTTAATTAATTACATCTGCAACTACCCTATTTCCAAATAAGGTCACATAACGAGGTTCTCAAAAGGGAATGAATTTGGAGGGCACACTATCCAACCCAGTACATATGCTCACCAAGCAAACTTCTGGTCTGCCACATGCTCTCCTTAATGAACCTCCCTACCAAGAGCACACGCCCCCTGTAAATGACTGGTACCAGCTAGCCAACCAGGTAACACCCACCAAGATAGCACAAATTTGGCATTCTGGCTTATAAACCATTGCCTGTTGAGTCTAGTTAAAGAGACTCTCACCTCAGGGCCTGGTCAGCCCTTCATGAGTGAAAAATCTATTTCCTGAACTTGCAAACGTAAAGACCAGGTCCTAGGTGCCTGGTGACCCAATCAAATCACAGACACTCCCTGAAACTTGGTTCCCCGGCACTTGCCAGCCTCCCCTGAGCCACCCATCCATGGCCATTCAGGGTTCTCAGCTTTTACCTGAACTGGCCATCATCCAAGAGAGGCTTCTGCGCACTGAGGTATCTCCTAACGGTGTCTTCAAGTTTGGGAATAGGCAGCCTGGGAAGAAAGTAAGGTCAAGTGTAAGGGTGACAATCTGTGGAAGAGGTTAACTAGCTTCCCAACCCAAACTAACCAATAATTACTGGATAATTAACTTCTTTCCAAAAAAAACAAACAACAAAAGGAAGCCACTTACAAATGAGAATAGATGAATTTAAGTATAATTGGTAGCTCTTTTTTTAAAGTAAAATAATAACTTTTTAATGTATTAATGATGAATTTCATAAGCTGAATTAGTAAACACACTAACAGATTCAAAATGGGGAAGCAGAAGCTGCCCCAAAATTCCTGTTTCCTGTCACTGTTATAATACCTGTGTTAACCCTGTACTGGCACTGATTTTATTTCTACCCTTAGTTTGAACGACTGTCTTTTTCTCTCCCAAGATGAAAAAAAACTTCTATTTTTTAAATTTTCTAGTGTATTTTATGACAGAGAATCATACAAAAGGGAAACACAGGTCTGTCCAATGGGCCAGCCAACCATGGGATCGACCATCAAGCCATGCCCAGCTCACCAGGAGTCCTGTGAGGAAGAACCAAATCTTCCTCTGTGCTTACTTACTCATCATTCTCTACCGGTGGATTCCCAATGACAGCTATGGCAATGAAGTTACAGGTCCACAGTGAAATGAAAACACCAGGGGTATGTTGTGAGGCATACTTTTTTTTTTCATGTTAATAATTTTACTGAAAGATATATCCCCTAGTACCAAAACTTAATCCAAGTTTGTTAGGTTACCTCTGCCAACTCAAAATGAACACTGATACATTCAAAATAGCTAAATATAGCAGCCATTTAGGAAAACTGAAAGTTATCCATAAAACACAGTTTAAGACCTTACTAATAAGATACACTGTAGTTCTTCAGTTTATTTTTCAATGCATGTTTATCCAAAATACAATGTCAAAAAACAAATCTGAATTTACAGCCATCATGGACTTAGGCTGCACTGAGTAACCATTCACAACACTGTAACACTGTAGGTCCCCTTACATGGACTTATGCAGAAAATCCCTAACACTAGCTCAGCTATCTCATTAAGTACAAAGTTACCTACTTACCTTTCTCAAGACTTTGTTTTGATACAGTAGGGACATTAAGGAAAATTTACCTTCTTTTTAAACAATTCTAAATTAGAGGCAATGGCAGTTTTATAAAAGCAGTCCTTATTCAAAAGATTCTGGAGTGTTAACTCTAGCTTGAGCTTACTTTAGTGGGGTAAAGTAAGTTTTCAGAGTGATGATTTATTTTGGAGTTATTAGCACAACAAACTGAATTTTCTCAATGGAACTAAATTAAGGCAGTATAGATTCTACAAAAAAATTATTATCATGGATACAAAGTCACCTGTTTTCTATAAAAATTATCAAAGATCACTTAATGAATATGCTAAACTTACCAAGTCTATATTTTTGCCTTCTATAAAATACCCTCGTTGTAAATGTCAAATAACAACATAGTCCATATCACTGGATTATCTGATACTTGCAGAAGATGGCCATAGTTGTGAAGTTACTGGTTCACAAGGAAATAAAACAAACATGGACAGTACAGTGAGCTTTTCACAAAGCTAAATTTGCTTACATGAAAAGTCTGTTCTTAATTCTGAGATTGTCCCACCCCCCCCCTTTTAGGGTGAGAGTCATTAAAGGTCTTTTTTTTTTAAGAAATAATGTTGATAACAGTATTTTCCCCTATAATTTTACTGATCTGTGAAGTCTAAAAGTATAAGAACTACTGATGGTGAAAAGACAAGGACATTTAGAATCAGACCTAGGCTTAAGTCCCAGCTCTGTCACTTAATCTCTCTGATATGGTTATAGGTAAATACCACTTGCCTTCAGATTTCTCCTCAAAGAAAGCCACTCCCCAACTTCTAGGAAGGACCGATACCCTCCTAACCTCCACAACCTGCCATCAACATCAAACACGTTTCTTTCCTCTCAAATCTAATTGTACCACCTTCTCCCCATCCTCATCTGTTATCCACTCCAAGGAATGCTGGGTTAGTAAACCAGCTCTCTGGTGGGTAGGGGGTGAAGCCCTGATTTGTAGCATTTACCAATTTCTGTAAATCTCCCACCATGGCCAAGTTCAAGCTACCAACATGATGTCACCGAATGTGGAGCTGGGAAGAAATGCAGAGTTGGCTCACATGATTATGGTGATGTATAGAGAGGGGAGCTCACCACTCATTAGGATTCTTCCTCTGAATCCCCTTTTCTCACCTCCACTGGCACGTGGGCTGGCACAGAACAGGTACTCAATGTGTGTTAAGTGAATTAGTTGATTACCTTCCTTTACCCCTCTATGTACCCCAGGACCCTATATTCTTCTCTATCATTTTTAGAGGCATTTATGTATTTATGTCTCTCTTCCCCATCAGACTGCAGACCATGAGATCCTTTAAGGATGCAGAAGATGGAGAGATTCTCTTCTCCCATTCTGTTGGTTTTGACATCTTCTTCTGATTCTGTTTTCCTCCATTATGTCCTCTTGCCCTAAAAGTGCCAGTTTTCTCAAGACTGGCTCCTCTGCCCTCTTCTGACTGGATACTCCATCGGTGATTCCCCCCTGCTCTGACAGAATCAACTCTGACACTTACACAGGCTCTTCCAAGCAGGCAACGAGGAAGAAAACTGAAGGTATGCAAGGGGGCATAATCCTGTCAACTGTGGATTCGTTCTTTGTTTAGGGACAGTGTGCTATGCTGGAAAAGCCTAAGCTTTGAAGCCAAACAAACCCGAGTTCCAATTTTAAACAAGTCACTTTTCAGAAAGTAGACTGGTGGTTACCAAGGGTGTTGGGGGAATGGGGAATGACTGCAATGACGGGGAGAGGCGATGAATTAGATAGTGGTGATAGCTGCACAACGCTGTGATTATATAACCCTCCCCCATGGAACTGTACACTTTAAAAGTAGGAATTTTACCAGTGCACAGGCACTAGACCCAGGACCCCCAGGGCCCTGCAGCCAGAGATCACAGGACCCAGATGCACCCACCAGTGAGCAGGCACCAGCCCTCAAATCCCTGACCTGCCCACCAGTAAGCCTGCTCTAGCCTCAGGACCAGCCTACCCACTAGCTGGTGGACACCAGCCCCAGGGCAACAACAGCCCCTCAGCTGGAGGACCCAGCTCAGACTCCAGCAGGCCAGCAGCACCTGCCCTGGGGCTGGTTGGGCCCTGGCCTCACCCACCAGCAGGCCAACACAAACTTCGGGACACCCTTGACCCCGCAGACAGCTGTGTCAGGAGCCAGCCCCATCCACCAGCAGTCCAGCACCAGATCTGGAACCTCTGGGCCCCCTGGGCCCTGCAGCCAGACCCCAGGAACTGACTCTGCCCACCAGTGAGCCAGTACTAGCCCTGGGACCCCCGGAGCTCTGCAGCCAACCACCTTGTGACCCGGCCCAGCCAACTGGCAGCCAGCAGCCTCTGCACACGGCAGGGCCTGGCAACCAACCAGACCAGGGGACAACCAAGCCTATCAGACTGCCCATGGTAGTCAGCCTACCACAGGAGAAGGACCCACGCAGTCCACATTAGGGGCACCTCTAGAGCACGTAGCTCTGGTGACAAAAGAGGAGTGCAATACTGGGACACATAGGACATCTCTTACAAAAGGCCACTTCTCCAAGATTGGGAAACATGACCAACCTACCAGATACACAGAGATAAAAACAGCAAGTTAGGCAAAATGAAGTGACAAAGGAACATGTTCCAAATGAAGGAACAAACTAAAACCCCAGAAGAAGAATTAAGTGAAGTGGAGACAGGCAGTCTACCTGATAAAGAGTTCAGGGTAATGACTGTAAAGACGATCATAGAACTCAGGAGAAGAATGGATGCACAGAGCAAGAAGTTAGACGTTTATAACAAAGACTTAGAAAATATAAAGAACAATCAAACAGAGATGAAGAATACACTAACTGAAATGAAAAATACACTAGAAGGAATCAACGGGAGACTAAATGATACAGAGGAACAGATCACATGAGCTAGAAGACAGGGTAGTGGAAATCACTCATGCTGAACAAAAAAAAGAAAACAGAATGAAAAGCAATGAGGATGGTTTAAGGGACCTCTGGGACAATATCAACTGTACTAATATTCACATTATAGGGATCCCAGAAGGAGAAGAGACAGAGAAAGGGGCAGAGAACATATTTGAAAACATAATAGCTGAAAATGTCCCTAACATGTGAAAGAAAACAGACATCCAAATCCAGGAAGCACAAAGAGTCCCATACAGGATGAACCCAAAGAGGAACACATCAAGGCACATAGTAATTAAATGGTAAAAATTAAGTATAAAGAGAAAATATTAAAAGCAGCAAAGGAAAAGCAACAAGTTACTTACAAGGGAACTCCCATGAGATTATCAGCTGACTTTTCAGCAGACTCTGCAGGCCAGAAAGGAGTGGCATGATATATTTAAAGTGATAAAAAAGAAAAACCTACAACCAAGAATACTCTACCCAGCAAGGCTCTCATTCAGATTTGATGGAGAGATCAAAAGTTTTTCAAACAAGCAAAACCTAAAAGAGTTCAGCACCACCAAACCAGCTTTGCAAAAAATGTTAAAGGGACTTCTCTAAGCAAAAAAGAAAAGGTCATAACTAGAAACATGAAGATTAGAAAAGGAAAAAGCTCACCAGTAAAGGCAAATATACAAAAAAGTTAGATCATCAACCACATACAAAGCTAGTAGGAAGGTTAAAAGAAAAAACTGGTAAAATCATCTATAGCCACAATAAGCAGTTAAGGGATTCACAAAACAAGTAGATCTAAAATATGATGTCAAAAACCGTCATCATGATATGGAAGGACAGTACAAATGCAGGGCTGTTAAAATGCATTTGAAATTAAGAAACCAGCAACTAAAAACAATCATGTATATACACAGATGGCTATATTTAAATCTCATGGTAACCACAAACCAAAAATCTATAATTGATAACACGCAGAAAAAAGAGAAAGGAACCCAAAGGTAAGACTAAAGATTGTCACCAAATCACAAGAGAAGAGAAAAAGGACTAATAAAGGAACAAAAAAAGAACTACAAAAACAGTCTCAAAACAATGAACAAAATGGCAATAAGAATATACATATCGGGACTTCCCTGGTGGCTCAGTGGTTAAGAATCCGCCTGCCAATGCAGGGGACACGGGTTCGAGCCCTGGTCCGGGAAGATCCCACATGCTGCAGAGCAACTAAGCCCGTGCGCCACAACTACTGAAGCTGCGCTCTACAGCCCGCGAGCCACAACTACTGAGCCTGCATGCCACAACTACTGAAGCCCGTGAGCCTAGAGGCCGTGCTCCACAACAAGAGAAGCCACCGCAATGAGAAGCCCGCGAACCGCAACGAAGAGTAGCCCTCACTTGACACAACTAGAGAAAGCCTGTGCACAGCAACGAAGGCCCAACACAGCCAAAAATAAATAAATCAATAAACTTATGTTTAAAAAAAGAATATACATATCAATAATTACTTTCAGTGTAAATGGACTAAATGCTCCATTCAAAGACACAGAGTAGCTGAATGGATACAAAAACAAGACCCATATATAAGCTGCCTACAAGAGATTCATTTCAGATCTAAAGACACACACTGATTTGAGGGGATGGAAAAAGATATCCTATACTAATGGAAATCAAAAGAAAGCCGGGATAGCAATACTTATATTAGACAAAACAGACTTTAAGACAAAGATGGTTACAAGAGACAAAGAAGGACACTACATAATGATCAAAGGATCAATCCAAGAAGAAGGTATAATAATTTTAAATATATATGCACCCGGGCTTCCCTGGTGGTGCAGTGGTTGAGAGTCCGCCTGCCGATGCAGGGGACACGGGTTCGCGTCCCGGTCCGGGAAGATCCCGCATGCCGCGGAGCGGCTGGGCCCGTGAGCCATGGCAGCTGAGCCTGCGCGTCCAGAGCCTGTGCTCCGCAACGGGAGAGGCCACAACAGTGAGAGGCCCGCGTAACGCAAAAAAAAAAAAAAAATATATATATATATATATATATGCACCCAACATAGGAGCACCTAAATACATAAAGCAAACATTAACAGACATAAATGGAGAAATTGACAGTAACACAGTGATAGTAGGGGAGTTTAACACCCCACTTACATCAATGTACAGATCATCAAGACAAAAAATCAATAAGGAAACACTGGCCTTAAATTACATGTTAGACCAGAGAACCTAATAGATACATAAAAAACATTCTATCCCAAACAGTAGAATACACTGTTCCAAGTGCACATGGAACATTCTTCAGGACAGGTCACAAAACAAGCTAGGCCATAAAATAAGCCGCAGAAAATTTAAGAAAACTGAAATCATATCAAGCATCTTTTCCAGCCACAATGCTGTGAGACTAGAAATCAACTACAAGAAATAAACTGCAAAAAACACAAACATGTGGAGGCTAAACAACACACTACTAAACAACGAATGGATCACTGAAGAAATCAAAAAGGAAACAAAAAATACCTGGAGACAAATGGAAAAAAACCCACAATGACTCAAACTTCATGGGATGCAGCAAAAGCAGTTCTAAGAGGGAAGTTTATAATGCTATAAGCTTACCTAAGGAAACAAGAAAAATCTCAAATAACCAATGTAAACTTACACCTAAAGGAACTAGTGAAAGAACAAAACACTAAGTTAGTAAAGGGAAAGAAATCATAAGGAACAGAGCAGAAGTAAATGAAATAGACTAAAAAAAAATAGAAAAGATCAATGAAAATAAGAGCTGGTTCTTTGAAAAGATAAACAAAATTGATAAACTTTAAGCCAGACTCATCAAATAAAAAAGAGAGAGGGCCCAAACTAATAAAATCAGAAATGAAAAAGGAAAAGTTACAACTGATGCCACAGAAATACAAAGGACCAAAGGAGATTACTATGAACAACTATATTCCAATAAAATGGACAACCCAGAAGGAATGGACAAATTCCTAGGAATGTACAATCTCCCAAGACTAAACCAGGAAGAAATAGAAAATATGAATAGACCAATTAACAGTAATGAAATTTAATCAGTAATTTAAAAACTCCCAACAAACAAAAGTCCTGGACCAGGTGGCTTCACAGGTGAATTCTACCAAACACGTGGAGAACAGTTAACACCCATCCATCTCAAACTATTCCAAAAAAAACTGCAGAGGATGTAATGCTTCCAAACTTATTATAAGAGGCCAGCATCATCGTGATACAAAAAACAAAGATACCACACCAAAAAGAAAATTACAGGCCAATATCACCAATGAACATAGATGCAAAGATCCTCAGTAAAATATTAGCAAACCAAATCCAACAATACAATAAAAAGATCATGCAGCCTGATCAAGTGGCATTTATCACAGGGACGCAAGGATGGTTCAATATCCACAAATCAATGTAATACATCACAACAGCCAATTGAAGAATAAAAGCCTTACGATCATCTCAATAAATGCAGAAAAAGCTTTTGACAAAATTCAACATCTATTTATGACAATACTCTCCACAAAGTAAGTACAGAGGGAACACACATCAGCATAATAAAGGTCACATATGATAACTCCAGAGCTAACACATACTCAATGATGAAAAGCTGATAGCATTTCCTCTAAGATTAGGAACCAGACAAGGAATTCCACTCTTGCTCCTTTAATCAACATGCTATTGGAAGCCCTAGCCACAACAATCAGACAAGAAAAAGAAATAAAAGGAATCCAAATTGAAAAGGAAGGAGCAAAACTGTCAGAGTTTGCAGATGACATGATACTATGTCATAGAAAATCCTAAAGACACTATTAAAAAACTACCAGAGCTCATCAATGAATTCAGTAAAGTTGCAGGACACAAAATTGATATACAGAAATCTGTTGCACTCTACATGCTAACAATGAACTATCAGGAGGAGAAACTAAGGAAACAAGCCCATTCACAATCGCATCAAAATGAATACCTAGGAATAAATCTAACTAAAGAGGTAAAAGACCTATAAGACACTGAAGAAAGAAATCGAAGATGACACAAACAGATGGAAAGATATACCTTGTTAATGGACTGGAAGAATTAATATCATTAAAATGACCATACTACCCAAAGCAATCTACAGATTCAATGCAATCCCTATCAAAATACCAATGTCATTTTTCACAGAACTAGAACAAATAATTTTAAAATTTGTATGGAAACACAAAAGACCCCCAAATAGCCAAAACAATCTTGAGAAAGAAGAGAGCTGGAGATATCACATTCTCTGACTTCAGACCATACTACAAAGCTAGCATAATCAAAACACTATGGTACTGGCACAAAAACAGACACATAGATCAATGGAACATAAGAGAGAGCCCAGAAATAAAACCACACACTTATGGTCAATTAATCTATGACAAAGGAGGCAAGAATATACAATAGAGAAAAAACAGTCTCTTCCTTAAGTGGTGCTGAGAAAATGGAATAGCTATGTGTAAAAGAGTGAAATTAGAATATTTTATCAAACCATACACAAAAATAAACTCAAAATGGATTAAAGGGCTTCCCTGGTGGCGCAGTGGTTGAGAGTCTGCCTGCCGAAGCAGGGGACACGGGCTCGTGCCCCAGTCCGGGAAGATCCCACATGCCGCGGAGCGGCTGGGACCATAAGCCATGGCCATTGAGCCTGCGCGTCTGGAGCCTGTGCTCTGCAACGGGAGAGGCCACACAGTGAGAGGCCCACATACCGCAAATAAATAAATAAATAAAATTTTTTAAAAATGGATTAAAGAGCTAAATGTAAGACTGGAAACCACAAAACTCCTAAAAGAAAACATTGGCAGAACACTCTTTGACATGAATCACAGTAATATTTTTTTTGATCTGTTTCCTAAAGGCAAAGGAAACAAAAGCAAAAACAAAACAAAACAAAAACAAATGGGACCTAATCAAATTTAAAAGATTTTGCACAGCAAAGGAAACCATCCAAAATAAAAAAAAAAGACAACCTACTGAATAGGAGAAAATATTTGCAAATGATATGACTAATAAGAGGCTAATGTCCAAAATATATCAACAGCTCATACAATTCAACATCAAATAAACAACCTGACTTAAAAAATGGGCAGAGGGACTTCCCTGGAAATTCAGTAGTTAAGACTCTGTGCTTCGGGACTTCCCTGGTGGTACAGTGGTTAAGAATCCACCTGCCAATTCAGGGGACACGGGTTCGAGCCCTGGTCCGGGAAGATCCCACAAGCTGCAGAGCAACTAAGCCCATGCAACACAACTACTGAGCCTGAGCTCTAGAGCCCGCGAGCCACAACTACTGAGCCCACGTGCCACAACTACTGAAGCTCGTATGCCTAGAACCTGTGCTCTGCAACAAGAGAAGCCACTGCAATGAGAAGCCCGCGCACCGCAACAAAGAGTAGCCCCCACTCACCACAACTAGAGAAAGCCCGCGTGCAGCAACGAAGACCCAACGCAGCCAAAAATAAATTAATTAATTAATTTTAAAAAAATCAAATCTGACTCCTATCTCATGACTGTAACCACCATGAGATGCTGCTTGCTACTTATCCATTATATCATAACTGTTTACCTGTTAAATCTCCCCCACTATACAGTAAGCTCCTCAACATGACTGACTGGTCTCCAAATCCCTATTAATAAATGGTTATCAAATTAATAATGTGAATGTGTAGGTCAGGTTGTTCCACCCTTTCTCTGCTTTGGACTTGCATTTTTATATTCTGAAATTAACTGCTCAGTGTGTATACATAGAACCCTAAAAAA
Source organism: Aethalodelphis obliquidens (assembly GCF_003676395.1). Taxonomy (NCBI): domain Eukaryota; kingdom Metazoa; phylum Chordata; class Mammalia; order Artiodactyla; family Delphinidae; genus Aethalodelphis; species Aethalodelphis obliquidens. The sequence continues at coordinate 8,611,911 of NW_020837953.1, forward strand.
AAACCTAACTGAACTGTACACCTAAAAATAGTTAAAATGGTAAATTTTATGTTTTGTATATTTGACTACACTGAAAAAGAGCAAAGAAAAAAACATAACACCTAAAAACCAAGCAAATGATAGTGCAAAGGTTCCTAGAGGAAAGCAAGTCCAAAGCCACTTGATTAAAAGGCAGTGATATAATAGGAAAAGAAAGAGGTAAGGAGGGAGATCCAATTGGACCACTTAATACTAAGGGACTAGTCCTTCCCATGCCAACTAATAAGGACAGTTCCCTATTTTGGCATCTTATCTCACTCTAGCCTCACAATAGCCCTATGAATTGTGCTTTCTGTTCCTACCTTACAGGTAAGAACTAGGGCTCAAAGAGGTTGACTGAATTGCCTGAAGCTATACAGAAAGAGTATCAGATCCAGAATCTGAAACTTAAGTTCTACCAGACTTCAAAGCCAGGGCTTTTCACCAAGTGTGACATCAAAACGAGTGTGAAAGACAATTCATTTTACCTCTCCAGAATCTCAGATAAAAGGAATCTTATCTTATCTAACTTCCAACTTACAGGTGAGGTGGTGGAGGCCTGGAGAGGGAGTCATCAGTTAAAGTTATACACGGGTGATGAGCGCTACTGTTTGTAGCTCCAAGATATCTGTGCTGTGGATTAGAGGAAATGATCTTGATATTCTTTGATATTCTTAATATTCTTCCCAGCTTTCCAATTCTAAAATGGAGAAAACCCCTCTGACCTTACACCTGGGTGGGGCCCGGGACTGTCTGAAAGTTAAAGGCCATCTGTTGCTGGGCTTGGCAAGTGAAGACAGGCTCTGTCATTCCTCACCTTTCCCCCACATACTGGCTCAGCTCATAGTCAAGAGGTCAAGGCTTATCTCACAGGCACAGAGACTTTTTCTTTCTCTTCCCCATCCTCCTGCCAAATTTAAACAGTGCGTTGGGGCTAGATAATCCCATTTTAACTTGTTTTAGATGTTTGCACACTGTAATTTGACAAGAATCCCTCAGCTGATACTCCTGAGAGGATGGGGGTGGGCAGTGAGGACAATGGGTTAAGGGGTTCCCAGCTGTAGAGAAAAACAGCAACCTAGTAGTCAGGGTTGATGCCTGTGACAATCTTTGTTCTGTTCATGGGGTAGGGTCTCCAGCCCCTGGACTGGGAGGGAGATCCCTAATGGCAGCTTGGGGAGAAAGGAAGTAAAAAGGCTCTGTGAAACAAATTTGGAACTTGGCACCAGGAACTAACTGGTGAGTAGGTAGAGAAGTTAAAGTTTGGTTTTAGGAGATGAAGGAATTTAGGGACATTTCTAATATTGGAGGAGACCTGGCAGCTTAGAGTAAGGCTGGGAGTTCAAAGACTGGGCAAACTGGAAGCTGAATTAAAGAAAATACTGGATGAGGGAAGGAGAAGGAAGATGTATGGGAGCTGTGTTTCACAGGGGAAGTAGATTCTGGGAGAAGTGTTTTAGAAGGGGGCGGGGGCGTAGCTATGGTGAGGAGGCACAGACTTTGGGTGGGCTCTGTATCTAATGTGAATAAGAAGATTTGGGGAGGGGTACTGAGGGTGCCGCCTAGAATTCTGTGAGGGTGGGCTGAAGTTGCAGGGAGTAATGTGGGTTAGGGAGGAGGGTGGGAGGCGTGTTGAGGAAGGTTTGGTAGGGGTGAAAGGTTTCCAGGTGAAGATTGGACTTAGAATGCTGAGGACTTGGAGGGTAAGATGAATACTTGAATCTGCCTGGGGGAGGATAGCGTGCTAAAATACAGGAGGACTGGAGGCATGGGGAGTGGGGCTGAGGTTATGAGTAACAGGCGTGAAAAAGGCGGCGTGCTGGGAGAAATTGAGGGAGAGTACCTATTATGTATCAGGAATTGACCGATCCATATTCTGTGCAGGAATGCGGGGAGACAACCTAGTTGGAGGGCTAAGGGTCGTGTTGGCGATATGCAGGTTGGACGTTTTTCAGGGAGAAATGTGAGGGACAATTAGATATTTGATTGGAAGTCGGTTTTTTGTAGGAGTTCGAGAAGAGTTCAGGAGAGAAAATCTGAGAGAACAATGGCTGAGGGGAGCGGGGGATTCTGGAAGAGAATTCGGGCATTCTGAAGTTCCAGTACCATGAGATCCTGAAAGTCACAGGATTTTCAGATTGGAGGATGCGGCAGCGTCCCAGGTAAAACTTTAGAGGCGGAAGAGGGTTCAGCAGAATAGGCGTGAGTGATTGGAGAGAGGCTGGGGCCAAACCCCAGCTCGCGTGGACGGCGGGGACCGGGAGGCCGGGCTCACCTGGGCAGACTGTCCTGGTAGTGCATAGTGGGCACGATGCTCAGCTGCAGGTACTGGCCCGGGTCGAAGCCTGTGCTTAGGAGCCGACTGAGGGCTCCCGGGCCAAAAGCAAGGCCCCGGGGCCAGGCGCGCAACAGCAGGCCGGCCACCATCGTCCCGGAAGGCGGCAGCAGCGAGAACACGGAGAATGCGGAGCTCTGGTTACAGAGACTAGGCCGCCGCCCTCAGTGCCCCAGGACGCTGCGTCAGGGATTCGCGTTCAGTTTGTGCCGGTACGCGGAACAACTTCCGGCCTTCTGGCCCCGCCCACGGAGGGCCCCGCCCACAGATGGGTCCGCCCGCAAATAGGCCCGCCCACAGGCCCACCGAAGCTCAGAGGGTCCAGCCCACTGCGGGACTGGGACGGCCGTCGCCTCCCGGCTCTGTTGGTCTCTCTTCTGCTCTCTAGGCGGCAGGAAACCGAGCTCCGAAGCCACACCCTTCTCCTGTTTTGGAACAAGAAACTGAACTGGAGAAAAAGAGAAGCCGAAAAAACTTTTGGAATCTGATAAATTTTGCCCAGACTCTGTCCCTGGGAGATCGTGGGAAAAAATTTAAACCTCTGTTTCCTCATCTGAGAAGTAGAGGTATGATCATTGAACCCAGCCCCCACGTTCCTAGATGTGAAATGAAACAACTTGGTGTGTACGGTTCCTGGCGCTCTAAGCAGTAAATGGTGGCTGCTGTCGTTAACTAGTCACCCGTCAAGTTTGCCCAGCAGAAGGTTTTTGACATACCGTGATTAGCCCTGTCGAGCTGCCCTTCGAGCTCACTTGAGCCGGTATTAGAGAAAATGTGTGCAGGAGTTCCCTGGCGGTCCAGTGGTTAGGACCTCCGCGCTTTCACTGTCGTGGACCAGGTTCAATCGCTGGTGGGGGAACTAAAATCCCGCAAGCTATGCGGCGCGGCAAAAATAATAATAATAGAGAAAATGTGTGTAGAAGCCAGAAACCATTGGAGTCTCCCATCCAGCCACCACTTCTGTGCAGAAAACCCTTTTTAGAGCAGGATCCCTTCTGCTAGAACATCCTTTCTCAGTTTGAACATTTCCAAAGACAGGAAGCTCTGCCTCTGGCCCTAGGAAGCCTTCTATGCTCAGTGGACCCCATGAGGCTGCCTGTCCCCACAGATCACCTCCAAGTTTCCTTCCAACTCCGACTCTAAGATTATACAACTTGAATAGAGACACCTGTCAGCCCTTACCCATCACAAAGCAACCCCACCACACTCCCATTCTTGCTTTCAGCTGCAGTTTAGGATTAAGCAGGCTCTGCTCCCATTTTACAGAAGAAAAGGAAGTATCAAAAGACACAGAATCATGCTGTCTGGCTTGAGGTACAGAATTCCATTCCAGGAACAGGACCTTCCCTTAGCTTCAGCTCTCACTCGTGGCCCTGTGGGTTTGAGGTAGCCCAGTACATCTGCTCTGTCCCATAACTGAATAAGCAGTGTCAGAAGCTGGAGCACACTGAAAAGATCACTAGACTGGGAGTCAGATCTGAGTTTTGGTCTCAACTCTGTCCTCATCTAGCTAGGTAACCCCTGGTTGAACAGGAAGATCACTAATGAGCCCACACTCATTCAGTGGTGACTACAAATCCCTAAGAACTGAACGTGAAACTTAAAAATACTGAATGTCTAATCCTCCTCCCTTGAGGGAAGAACAGACAGCACTGTTTAGACCCAAGTCTAAAACATCAGTGCCATTTGCCTGTAGCGTATAGGACCAGAGGGAGAATATCAAATCCTTTCTGAAAAAGCTTACTCCAAATCCAGACAGTTTTCAGAGCCTTGAAGCCTGAGGCAAACATCAGGAGCTGTGTAGAGCTAAGGGGTTCAGAGAACCCGGAAGAAACAGTGAACCTAACCGAAGAGCAGTGGCTCAATTCTAGAGACAGAGGGCCAGGGAATGTGCCCATCAAGTCTAATAGCTGAAGAGGGCCCAAAAGACTTCTGGAGGTGCATGGCCAATAGCAACAAATGTAACCCCTCAGACGGGTGTCCAAGGCCTTTTTCTGGTACCCACCTGGCTCTCCACTTCCCATGATGTCACCCCAAGAACCCTATGCTGTAGTAACACTGAACTGTTCACCATTCCCACAACTTGTCCTCACTCCATGCTTTTTTTTTTTTTAAGCTGTGCCTACTGTCTGAAATATTTTTTCCATGCATCTCTTCCTAGTACACTCTAACGTCCTTCAAATCCCATTTCAAAACTCACAACCTCTATGATGTCTTCCTCAATCCTCATCCTTCCTCCTTCCCACAAGAACAAGTTTCTCCCTCTGATTCCACAGCACTTTTCACAATATTTTACTGTTATATATGGAAAACAGAACTATATTATGATTCATTACGCAAGGCAGAGATCTTGTTTACATTTATGTACCCAGGTTTCTAGCACAGGGCCTATCATGGGTAGGTGCTTGCCTTCTTTCTTCTTGGTATGGCCCTGGGGCTTGTATCACATTAAGGATAAACATGAACTGGAGGACCAGAAACACCATATTTTGCTGTGTAAGGGTCAAGAAAGTTCCTCTACTTAGAGAAAAGTTCTGAAGAATAAATTGTATCAAAGTAATCCCAGAGTTCTGCTCTATTTCGAATTAACTATGAAAAAGCAGAACATGGTGGATAGGTTTAAGTAATATTCTTATTCAAAACCAAAGTTCTGGGCTTCCCTGATGGCGCAGTGGTTAAGAGTCCGCCTGCCGATGCAGGGGACACGGGTCGTGCCCCAGTCCGGGAAGATCCCGCATGCCGCGGAGCGGCTGGGCCCGTGAGCCATGGCCGCTGAGCCTGTGCGTCTGGAGCCTGTGCTCCGCAACGGGAGAGGCCACAGCAGTGAGAGGCCCACGTACAGCTAAAAAAAAAAACCAAAGTTCTGGGCTTCCTGGTGACGCAGTGGTTGAGAGTCCGCCTGCCGATGCAGGGGATACGGGTTCGTGCCCCGGTCCGGGAAGATCCCACATGCCGCGGAGCAGCTGGGCCCGTGAGCCATGACCGCTGAGCCAGCGCGTCTGGAGCCTGTGCTCTGCAACGGGAGAGGCCCCAACAGTGAGAGGCCTGCGTACAGTAAAAAAAAAAAAAAATTACAAAACAAAAGTTCTTAAAAACAATAAACATTTTTATTGAGGTGTAACTGATATATAACATTAAGTTAGTTTCTGGGGGGACAACATAATGATTCGATATTTGTATACACTATGAAATGAATACCACAATAAGTCTCGTTACCATTAGTCACCACACATAGTCACAAAAATCTTTTTTTTCTTGTGATGAAGACTTTTAAGATTTATTCTCTTAGCAACTTCAAATGTGCAATACAGTATTATTAAGTATAGCCATCATGCTGGACATTACATCCCCATGACTCATTTATTTTATAACTGGAAGATTGTAGCTACTGACCCCCTTCACCCATTTTGCCCACCCCCCAACCCCCTGCCCTCTGGCAACCATCAATCTGTTCTCTGTATCTATGAGCTTGATTTTTTGTTTTGTTTAGTTTTTTAGGTTCCACATATAAATGAGATCATATGGTATATGTCTTTCTCTCTCTGACTTATTTCACTTAGCATAATACTCTCTAGGTCCATCCATGTTGTCTCAAATGGCAAGATTTCATTTTTTTTTATAACTGAGTACTACTGCATTGTGTGTGTGTGTGTGTGTGTATATATATATATATATATATATATATATATATATATATATATATGCCACATCTTCTTTATCCATTCATCCATCTATGGACACTTAGGTTGTTTCCATATCTTGGCTATTGTAAATAGTGCTGCAATGAACATAGGGGTGCATATACCGTTTCAAATTAGTGTTTTCATTTCCTCTGGATATATACAAAGAAGTGGAATTGCTTGATCAAATGGTAGTTCTATTTTTAATATTTTGAGAAACCTCCATACTGTTTTCCATAGTGGCTGCACCAGTTTACATTCTCTTCAACAGTGCATGAGAGTTCTTTATTTTCCTCACAACCTTTCTTGAGAATATGGCAGGACTGATATGGGGAGACCCTTTAAAGACGGGCAAGACTGGAGCAAATTTGAAGGCTGAGAGGGAGGAGCCAATGGGAAGACAGAGATTAAATACAGGTAGAAATTAACTGATGGAGAATGTCCTGGAGGAAATGAGAGGGAATGGATTGGAGGAAGGGGCATGTCTTTAATAGAGAGAAGACAAGGGGACTTCCCTGTGGTCCAGTGGTTAAGACTCCGGGCTTCCAATGCAGGGGGTGAGGTTCGATCCCTGGTCAGGGAACTAAAATCCCCCATGGCACGGCCAAAAAAAACACAAAAACTGAGAAAGAAGAGAAGGATGGGTCAAGATAACTTCACCACTCACCTCTGCCACCTGCTCCAATATCTGTACTTTTGCTATTGCTGCTTTGCTTCCATTATCCCATCAGCTTCAAGACCATGTTGGGAAAAGTTGGAAGCCACATCCGGGTACCTCTCAAAACTGTCTGAGAATCCTAGTGTTAGGAGCTCCAGTTTCCCACAATTTCCGTAATTGGGAATATGGAGCTAACGGCAGCAAGGACTGAACTCTGGGTCCCTTCAAGGCCAGGCCAATCAACACACCAACTAAGAGGAATGAACCTAACCTTCCCAGTGTTCTTATAGGGTTTCTGCCTGCTGCACCTTGTGGGCAGCAGAAGGGAAGTCAGATAGACCAGGGGCTCCCATGTACTTGTCATGTGACCTTAAACAAGTCAGTTTATTTCAGATCCTCAGCTTCCTTTATTAATAAAACTGGACTAATCTTTACACTGACTTCTTCTCAAGTTTGTAAGTGAAAGGAATTTGCAACAGTTCATGAAGGTATGAGTTTTTAAATTATTGCAGGAACCAAGTCCTTCACTGCTTTACTGTAATAGTTTGTGACTACCTGTCCTGTTTCCAGTTTAGGTCCCCTCCAGTCCTCTCCATCATGCTGTCAGTATAATCTTTCTAAACCACAAACTGACATTAATAATAATAATAATTAATAATGCTAATGATGAGGGCTAACATTTATTGTGTGTTTGCTATTTGCCAGATACTTCTTAAAACCCTAGACTTGGGCTTCCCTGGTGGCGCAGTGGTTGAGAGTCCACCTGCCGATGCAGGGGACACAGGTTCGTGCCCCGGTCCGGGAAGATCCCACATGCCGCGGAGCGGCTGCACCCGTGAGCCATGGCCGCTGGGCCTGCGCGTCCGGATCCTGTTGCTCCACAACGGGAGAGGCCACAATGGTGAGAGGCCCGCGTACCGCAAAAAAAAAAAACAAATAACAACAACAAAAAAAACCCTAGACTTCATAATGAAGGTCAAACTCTTTAGCCTAGCACCCCTTTATGATCTTGTTCCTAATTTCTTCTCTAACTTAGCTACTTACCGCTCCCATGGGTAAACCCAAGTCTTTTCTAGCATGTTACGTCTTCTTGTTGTTCTTACTTGGTCCCATTCATCTTTTAAACTTAGTCCTAACTTCCCCTCCCACAGAGAAGCCTTCCTTGCCCTTGACTGAACAGTCTGGCTGAGCCCTCACACCCCCTGTCCCATTTAAAGCACTCAGTGTCCAGCATTTATCATATGCTTTGTGCTGCTGTTCTTTGGTTTGTCCTCCTCACCAAGTTCAGTGCATGGCACAGAGTAGAAGCTCAACAAATATCAGCTGATTGAATGAATCAGAATTGTCTGGAGAAGAGATTTAAGAAGATTTTGAGCACCAGCACCATTTGGGTCGCTTATTAAAACTATAAATGCCTGAACCCCACCCTTGGAAATTCTGATTCAGTAGATCTAGTGTTGGGGCTGAGAGTCCACACTTTACAAGTAGGTAATTCTAATGTACAGTCTGCTTAAGATCACTGTTCTATACCTTTGGTATTCAAGCACAGCTGGTGGACTGGAATCACCTGCGAGCTTGTTAGAAATGGAGACTCTCAGGCTCCATCCCAGATCTACTGAACCAGAAACTGCATTTTAACAAGATCTTCAGATGCCTTGCAGGTACACGAGCATTTAAGAAACACTGGTCTCTTCCACTGGACCAGTTCCACCTACATCATACAAACAAGTATTTGTCAATGACATTTGTCACTTTGTAATTTACAAAGCACATTTCAAATAGTAAAAGGAAAAGCAACCGAAAATTATTGACTGCCACCCTCTGCTGTGTGCTGTACCAATGTTATGTCATCTAATCCTCACAACAATCCTTGGAGATAGGCATAGGTCATAAGATCCAGAACTTTAAGAGTTTAACCAATGAAATCTATCCAGGATGGGTTCTCAAATCACATATATGTAAAGACACCCTACTGAGTCAAACAAGCTTGTGACTGTGACTAAATTCACACAATTAACATGTACCTTCCCAAAGGGTCCCCATATTGTCGTTCATATTCTTCTGGCCCAGAAAGCCCAAGGTTCTTTGGTTCAATTTCAGAGTGCCATTTAAAGTCGATCTGTCACCATATTTTTGAGGACTTGCCAGATAGGGTGCAACCAAGCCCCCTCTATCATGCGCCTAATGTTAGGTTATCAGAATTTCCATCTACTACACATGGCTTTAATCAGCTGAAAGTGACAGGAGGAGGAGTCTTGAACCATGATCTATAGGTCACCCACACTGTACTTTAGAGGCTCCCTGATAATTTGAAATGGTGTGATATGAGATGCTAATAAAGCCTGCCTTTATGTGTACAACTTTAAAATAATGCAACTCTCCTGAATTAAAAACAATCAGGACCCACAACTTCCAAGACTGGCTATCCAAGTCAATTGTGGACGGTGTTCACATTCTTGCCACATGGTGGCGCCACCTTAGCCGGTAAACAGAAATCCTTGCCGGGTCCCGTCAAAATTGTGTGAACCAGCAACCCTCCAGTTCACACGCTCCAGAATTTCTTCGAGTAACCGTGGTAGCTTGTATTTGCTTTTTGTGTTCTAAAATCTCTTTAAATATCTTATAATAATGTTATCCAAACATTCCATAAACAGTGGTGCTGCTGAGAGTTCTGAAAAACATTGCTGGAAATCAGTTACGAGGGAAGGAAGGTTAGATGTGATAAAACCCCTGCTGTTCAATTCGCAGAGAGCACGCCATAAAATATTAGCGGTGATACTGAGAATACAGAAAGCAAAAGTATGCTGCAGGGGCTATAGACTGATGTTTTCCCGGAATGCATTTCCTAAAAAATATAAGGGAAAATGAGCACTGAATGATGGGCACTTGGATTCCTGCCCTGAGTGGAAAGGATTTGTTTATCTCGCGTTCTCAGCCATTTGCTGGGAGATCCCTAATGACCAGACTATGGCTTAGCTGCTGTTTGGTTTAGCAGTTAGGGCCATGGACTCTGCTGTGAGACAATCTGGGTTCCAATCCTGTGATCCTGGGCAATCCATAGCTCTGCATGTTATCTCCTCATCTATAAAATGGTCACATGACAGTGCCCAGCTCATGGGGTTGCTGTGTGAGCTCTCAATGGAGATAATCTAGCAGGGGCTTAGCACAGCGCCTGGGGCAGAGAGAGTGCTTATTAAATGTTAGCCATCCTGCTTCTCCTCAGCACCGCCATTATCCCAGCTCAGGGCTGTGCCGAACTCCCAGGAGATGGCGAGTTCCCGTACCCGAGAGAATTATTTCCTCTTCATCTCGCTTTATATCTGACACGCAGCTGATCATGCTTGTCCTGGAAAGTCAGTATGTTATTCCATTCTTTGCCAATCTCATTTTGAAATCTGTGGGAAAACTTTTGAGTTTTTCTAAAATTGTAGAAAAAGGCTATTATAGCCCTGTGAATCAAGGCTGGCAAGATGTTGGCAGAGTCTTCAGGGACTGGTCCTTCCCCTTTCCCATGTCTACCCCTCCTCCTCTGGGCTTCTCTGACCACCTCCTCACTTTCCTGGAGCCTTCACAAGGACCTGCTGCCCGAGACACAGCACCCCATGTGAGTGGGGTGAGCCAGCCCAGGGTTCTCCCATCCCCTCCATCAAATCTCAGAGTCCGGAGCTCCATCAGAGACTTCCTTACTCCTCTGGAGGACCTGTCACCTGGGGGGGAAATAGGATATTTTAGGGATGAGTAAAAGGATAATAAAGGCTAGAAGGGGAATATAGGGACCCATCTCCCTCTCCTTGGAGTAGCATTTGGGTGGGAAGATTTGAGGGCCAACTTTGAGGGCTGGAGGTCGAGGTTGCTTCTGATTGGAAACCTCTGACCTAGAGTCACTCAAGCAGCTGGACAAGCCCAGAAGAAGAAGAGCAGGAAGCTGACTCCTTAGAGCTTCAACTCTGTCTCCTGAAAGGTTTTAGCTACCAAACTGCATTTTAAAAACACTCTGTTGATTCCCTTCTCCATTAAACACACACACACACACACACACACACACACACACACACACACACACACAGAGCTGGGTGTTTAAACAAGGAAGGGGCCTCATGGAGGACTATTGGGGTAAAAGGTGTGACAAGCCTCACAGTGGTCTAGGATTCAGAGGTGCTGGATTGGCTAATGCTCTGGAAAGGGCCCTGGAGACCCGGATAGCTGCCCTGAACTCCATCAGTAATTTGCGGTGTGACCTTGAACAAGTCGCTTCTTTCAGCCTCAATTTGGAAAGCGAAGGGCTCTGACAGCATGATCTCTGCTATCCCAGATGAGGGTTCCCTCCTCCTGATGCTATCACATCCCCTCTGCCATCTCAAGTCCCCGAGAGACACACAGTCTCTCTCTTCCATAGCTCCTTGTACTATGTCCAGCACAAAGTAGATACTTGGTACATTTTGTGTTCAATGAGTGAAAGACAAAAAGCTGATGGAACACCTACCATGTGCCAAGCACTGTGCCAGGGGTGCTTATGGACAATGTGTATAATTCTGACAACACCTTGAGGGAAGGATATATTTAAACTTTTGATGCAGGAAATCAAGTTGATCATACCTCTTGGTTAATGGCCCATTACTGTCATTGGTCTGTGCAATGCTCTTTTCTGGTTTCAATTTCCCCCCTCACCACTAATCTCCACTCATAGGCATCCATTCTAGTGCATTTGATATAGCTCTGTAAATATGCATGTATCCTTGTAAAATATATTCTCTTGTTTTGTGTGTGCTTCTGGTTTTTATTCATGTCTGTGGTATCATGGTACACGTCCTGCCTCTTATGCTTTTACCCAAGTCAGTTTTGAAGAATCATCCCTGCTGCTGTATGTGCGTCTAGTTCATTGCTTGCACCTGCTCTCAGAATCCTATAGCTGCACCCACCACAGTTTACTCATCCTTTCCTCTGGCAGTGAAAACCTTCAAGCCCTTTGCTGTCTACTACCACAGACACCACCATGATGAATATCCTCCAACATGTCCCCTTATTTATACACCTGTAAGAGAACTTCTCTTGGCTATAATCCAAGAGCAGGATTGCTGGGTCACAGGGCACGTACAAAGTAGAGATTTTAGTCCCAGTTTTAGAGCTGAGAAAACAACGCTTAGCTCACACAAAGAGAAATTGGGGATCTAGGATTCATTTCCAGAATGCCTGCTTCCAGATCCTGGGCTAGTTCCAAAGGGCCTCTATAAATAACCAAATCTGGTCCAATCAGCTCAACGAGTAATTTCCCTGTTGTGTGGCTGTCAATAATAAACTCAGATAAACCGACTGGGTTGTCTAGACATCTTGGCATTTGCTAGTAAGGGTGTACTCACCATGCTGGGTACATCACCCTGAGACTGCGGCTTGAGGAACTCTTGCTTCCTTGAGTTACTAACAATCTCTCGCATGTTACAGCAACAAGCAGTTAAAAACACATCCCATGTGTAATGTCTTACTTCTCATAACAACCCTGTGAGGGAGGAACAATCATCATTTACATTTTACAGCAAAGGAAACTGAGGTTCAGTGTCATTTTGCTGCAAAGTGGCAGGGCTGAGAACCAGACCCAGGCATCAGAGCCCAAGTCTGGTGTAATTTCCACCACCCCAGAGCTGATAGCCTAGGAAAAACAGTCTGCGCCCCACAGCCAGGCGTTCGGGTGAGATCACAAAAGCTCAGAACTTTGTAAATCCTGTCTGCAAATGTCTGGCCTTCAGCAGGGCCACCTCCAGCCAGCAGAGACCCCAACTGGCACACAGAAGGGAGAGCTTCCCAAATGGCCGTTACAGAGCTGCAGCGTTCCACGCCGTGTCGGCTAGTGGCAGCAAGGTGCTGTGACCTGTACCAAAGAGGGAGACCATCCGGCTTCCCTCCCTGGCCCTGTCCCCAGACGGTGAGAATCGTCAGTGGTGGTGAAAGAGAAACAAAATCTCTCTGCTTCTGAAGACTTCCCTGACAAATACCTCTAGTTTATTTTATTCCAGTCCAGTGAGCTTGCAAAGCTGCGCAACTTTTTACAATGTCGTTCCATTTGAATTTACTAACTACTCTTCGTCAGGCAGGATGCTCAGCCCTGGGGTTTTAAATGATTAAGCTCATGAGCCATGAGATGCTGAGCAGGGACTTAACCCCTCTGAGCCAATGGTGATAGATACCACACAGGGTGGTTGCAGGGCGAGCACACGCCTAGCACAGAGTAAACACTCAACAAGTGGTATTTGGAGGTATTATTCAATGTGATAAATGAGGAAAGCGGTAACTATGAAATGTTAGGGAGCCCTGGAGAGGGAACAGTGAATGGTCTCTGGAGAGAGCAGTGGAGGCTACAGTAGCTCTACTGAGTAGAGAGATGATGTTTAGCTGGGCTGACATGATACTCAGCTGCCGGGTAAGTTCACTGGGGACTAAGTACAAGGCAGCAGAGGGAAGAGCATGTGTGAAGTTGTGATGTTTCTGCCGTCTGCGAAGTGTCTTTACCACGTGCTTCTTTCCTCTCCTCTATGGTCTGTACGGATCTCTCTTGGGGCACTGCCAACCCATGGTCACACTTTACTGCTTCCATGCCTGTTTTTCCCCTAGACCCTGAGCTCCTGAGGCCTGGTGCTATGGGGTCAGCCTTTAGCATAGGGCTGAACACAAGGTCAATCTACGTTCATTAGAGATTTGTTAGATGACTGAAAAACACACAGGCATAAAAAAACATGGATTATAAAAGTAGTGGCAAAGAGTTCTTCGCAGCCAGCACATGGAGCCAATGTTGGGAGTGGCGGGGATAAAAGCTGGGAGTTAGCAACAGTTAGTCCATAGAGGGCCCTGTGTGATGGGTTGGGAATTTCTCTGCATGGCTCAGACTAGGGTGGTAGCAGTAAGAGAGAGAAAATGCAGGCAGTAGAAAGGATCAGTCACTAGATGAATTAATAGGGTCAGGGATTAGTGGAAGAAGTCAGGGAGAGTCCTCTGATGGATCCTGAACTGGCTTCCTGCTCTTGGATAATTTTCCATGTCTGCCAAGAAGTGACAAATATTCATTTGAACAGAGCCCCTAACATTCTTCTGTGGTTAATTGGTTCCCACCTAGACTCCCTGGCATGGAAGATACTTGAATTAGGTTTCTCCAGAGAAACAGAGCCAACAATGTGTGGAGATACGTGTGTGTGTGTATATATATATATATATGTATATATATATGTGGGTGTGGGTGTGGGTGTGTGTTTTGAGAGAGTGAGTGACATAGGCAGAGACAGAGACAGAGAGAGAGAGAGATTTTAAGGAATTGACAACTGACTCACGTATTACGGAGGTGCAAGTTCAAAATCGGCAAGGTAGGCCAGGAGGCTGGAGACCCAGGCAAGGGTTGCAGTTCAACTCCAAAGACCATTCGCTGGTAGAATTCCTTCTCACTCACAGGAGGTCAGTCTTTGTTCTATTCAGGCCTTCAAGTTATCAGATTAAGCCCACTCAAATTATGGAAAGCAATCTGCTTTTCTCAAAGTCCACCAATTTAAATGTTAGTCTCATCCAAAAACACCCTCACAGAAACATCCAGAATATTGTTTGACCAAATATCTGGGTGCTGTGGACAGCCAAGTTGACGCATTAAACTAACCATCCCAGTACTTTAAGAATTCAGCCACTTTCCTGTCATGGGGAAGTCCATCCACAGCACATTCTCTCTCTCTCTCTCTCCCTCTCTCTCTCTTCTCCCTCTCTCTTTCTCTCTCTCAGTTATTTTCACACTTCAACAGGTCCACTTTGGGGAGAATTTCAGGGGACTGTCTCCAGCCCTGTTTTGCCCACATGAGCCATGACACCCCATCTATTGGTCTCCCCTCATCTCAGTGTCCAGGACATAAGTATAAGGAAGCAATTTCCATTGTTCTATAATTAAGTTCACTGAACCTTTCTTCTGCCTGCTCAAATCTGCTGTTGAATTCCTCTAGTGAAATTTTCATTTCTGTTACTGTACTTTATAGCTCCAGAATTTCTTTTTTATTTCTTTTTAGGTTTTCTCTCTCTTTATTGATATCTCCAATTAATACATCATTTTCTTAACTTTCTGCATATATTCCTTTAGTTTTTTGGGAATCTTTAAGACAGGTGTTTTAAAGTCTTTGTCTAGTATATCTGCCATTAGGTTTTTTTCAGGAACAGTTTCTGTTGATTTTTTTTTTCCCCTTTGAATAGGCCATACTCTCCTGATCTTTGTATGCCTTGTGGGTTTTGTTGTTGTTTTTGTTGTTGAAAACTGGGCATTTGAATCTAATAATGTGGTAACTCTGGAAATCAGATTCTCCCCCTTCCCCAGGATTTGCTGTTTTTTTTGTTATTGTTTTGTTTACTGTTCTTTTTTTTAATTGCTGTAAGTTGTCTTTGTGCTGAGGACCAGCCTGTGGTATAAATTAAAGGTCTTCTCAGGTCTTTTCTGAGCCTTTCCCTGGGCAAACACACTTTCTAATTTTCCCCACATATGCAGTTGTTTTTGAATTTCTTAGTGTTTAATGTCTCTCCCAAAAGGGAAAACAGAAAAAAATGAAGGGTGGCTTCACAAGCTAATTCTATCAAACGTTTAGAGAAGAGTTAACACCTATCCTTCTCAAACTCTTCCAAAATATAGCAGAGGGAGGAACACACCCAAACTCATTCTATGAGGCTGCCATCACTCTGATACCAAAACCAGACAAAGATGTCACAAAGAAAGAAAACCACAGGCCAATATCACTGATGAAGATGCAAAAATCCTCAACAAGGGCTTCCCTGGTGGCACAGTGGTTGGGAGTCTGCCTGCCAATGCAGGGGACAAGGGTTCGTGCCCTGGTCCAGGAAGATTCCACATGCCGCGGAGCGGCTAGGCCCATGAGCCATGGCTGCTGAGCCTGTGCGTCCGGAGCCTGTGCTCCGCAATGGGAGAGGCCACAACAGTGAGAGGCCCGCATACTGCAAAAAAACCCAAACAAACAAACAAACAAAAAATCCTCAACCAAATACTAGCAAACAGAATCCAACAGCACATTAAAAGGATCATACACTATGATCAAGTGGGGTTTATCCCAGGAATGCAAGGATTCTTCAATATACGCAAATCAATCAACGTGATACACCATATGAACAAATTGAAGGGGAAAAACCATATGATCATCTCAATAGATACAGAAAAAGCTTTCAACAAAATTCAACACCCATTTATGATAAAAACCCTCCAGAAAGTAGGCATAGAGGGAACGTTCCTCAACATAATAAAGGCCATATATGACAAACCCACAGCCAACATCGTCCTCAATGGTGAAAAGCTGAAACCATTTCCACTAAGATCAGGAACAAGACAAGGTTGCCACTCTCACCACTATTATTCAACATAGTTTTGGAAGTTTTAGCCACAGCAATCAGAGAAAAAAAAAAATAAAAGGAATCCAAATTGGAAAAGAAGAAGTAAAGCTGTCACTGTTTGCAAATGACACGATACAATACATAGAGAATCCTAAAGATGCTACCAGAAAACTACTAGAGCTAATCAATGAATTTGGTAAAGTAGCAGGTTACAAAATTAATGCACAGAAATCTCTTGCATTCCTATACACTGATGATGAAAAATCTGAAAGTGAAATTCAGAAAACACTCCCATTTACCATTGCAACCAAAAGAATAAAATATCTAGGAATAAACCTACCTAAGGAGACAAAAGACCTGTATGCAGAAAATTATAAGACACTGATGAAAGAAATTAAAGATGATACAAATAGATGGAGAGATATACCATGTTCTTGGGTTGGTAAGTCAGAAAGAGAAAAACAAATACTGTATGCTAACACATATATATGAAATCTAAAAAAAGGAAAAAAATGGTCAGAAGAACCTAGGGGCAAGATGGGAATAAAGATGCAGACCTAATAGAGAATGGACTTGAGGATACAGGGAGGGGGAAGGGTAAGCTGGGACAAAGTGAGAGAGTGGCATGGACATATATACACTACCAAACGTAAAATAGCTAGCTAGTGGGAAGCAGCCGCATAGCACAGGGAGATCAGCTCGGTGCTTTGTGACCACCTAGAGGGGTGGGATAGGGAGGTTGGGAGGGAGGGAGATGCAAGAGGGAAGAGATATGGGGACATATGTATATGTATAACTGATTCACTTTGTTATAAAGCAGAAACTAACACACCATTGTAAAGCAATTATACTCTAAAAAAGATGTTTAAAAAAAAAAGAAAAAAATGAAGGGGGAAGGGGACCAGCCTTTTAAATTCCCTTGAAGTCACTTCGGCTGGATGGGTAGGGGATTTCAACGATAGGGGAGATACAGCAACAATGCTGGGCCACCTCTTTGTCTGTGCCTCTGTGATCAGAAACAGCAATTGGTGATCAGAGCACAGACCCCTGACATGTGGAGGACAGGACCCTTTTTGTTCACTCCAGCTCCAGCAAGCTACTCCAGGAACATATGCGCAGCTGCCTACCACATGGCTGGGATGGAGGGTGGGCAGCCGCTCCTGTGCGAAGAACTGAAATTGACCAAAATTAACTGCAATTTACTATCCAAGCCTTCCTCTGGAAGTTGCAAGCCTGGAACAGACTCCAGAGTACCAAAATAGGTACATCAGACAGATTGTGCCAAAGCAATTGTTGTCTAGGTGCGAAGATAGATTCCTGGTGTTTCTTAGTGTGCTCTGTTCCCAGAACCCCCTCTTGTATTTAGTCTTAAAGGATTGTTTGGTACACTAGATGGACTGAGAGGAGAGAGCATTCCAGGTAGTGGGAACAGCGTATGCAAGACTCAGACAAGGAAGGGTATGGGTATGCTGGGGAAATGATAGGAATTTCAGTATGGGTGGGGCAAGGGGAAGGAGAAGAGAAGGGAAAGTAAAGAGAGATGTAGACAAGGAGAACAGCCTTTGGCCTTTGTGGTAAATAAATTTTCATGGCACAATTCTTGCTGATGTGCAAACTCAAAATTTTATTCAAACATAGAATATGCAGTGACCAGCCAAAGGTCTTGAACTTGAAATGTTAAGTAAATTTTATTTATTCAATTTGTGTAAACACAGTTATGAAAAGAGCTAAATAACTTGAAGAGGATATTTTGAATTCTAAAAGGCAGGGGGTGGGGCAGAGTCAGAAGAACCTCTTGCTGTTTTGAGGGAAATTGTCTTCTCAGGGCTTTGGAACTGGTGACTGCCACCTTGCATAGTTAACAGAAGTGGAAGATCCTGTGGTCCCAGTGTCTCACGGGCACAGCAACCTCTCAGGAGCCTCTTCTGAGGCTTCTTTCTACAGGCCCACTGCTTTCCTCATCTCTGCTGCCTCCAGATTTTCTCCCCAGTAACCAAGCAACAGCCTGTTTATCCACAATCTAAACAACCAAGAGAATCAGGGAACCCCACGGTGGTGATGGTATATGAGAGCAGTTTGTATTCCATTCTATGAGCAAGAAATAATAAGAAAACATGCTCCTGTTAGGCACTTAGTTCAAAAATAGCCCCCTGGGTGGGTGTAGCCCCTCAGCTGGCACCATCTAACTTCTACTCATTTTGCGTGGCACTCAAGACTTTTCACAATAACATTTGTGAAATTATAACATGCCATTTGCATCTTTAAGAATCATTAAGGTCTGTTCAGTGAGGGCCATATTTGAGGGCATTCAGACCCTTTGATTGAGTCAACCAGAAAGTTCAGTTAACTAGAAAGCTCCATTTTCCAAAGAATTCAGAATAACCAAGAATTCATTGGAATCTCTCTAAAAGTAAATCTCCTGGACTTACTCCCCAGAATTTAATTTAAGAACTTGAAGCTGCAGCAACACACTTCACCTTAACCTAGAGTGGTTCAACTTTCTAGGAATAGCCAAGGGGTAGGGGCCTAAGTGCTCTCAACTGAGCAGAAGGAAGAGACTGCACTGTGGAAATAAAGACCACCCAAATGAGAACAAACAGGGGCTGATTCCAAGCTTGCTATAGCAAAGGAGACGGCTACCATCACTTGCATGTGGCAGGCAAGGGAGCAGGAAAGCTTTATAGTGGAAAAAAAGTGAAGGCTTCAAGGGTACTCTGATTGGAGGTTGTTGGCAAAGAGGAGTGGAACAGCTGACTAGAAGAGGGACATCTGTGTAATTGGTTTGGGGAGCAAATTTGGTTTTCTCTGGCTGGTCCTGAGTTGAAGTGAGGGCAAAGATTCAAACAGCTGACCATTGTTGACTCAGTCCTGATTGTTTTGGGCTGATTACTGCAGAGGTTGTGGTTTTGCTTCCCAAGCTGGTTGCTGCAGAGTTTGTGGGTCAAAATTCAATTGTCAAATATGATCTGACAATTGTGTTTATATATTTGATCTCTCAGCACACACACACATCTATGATTTTCATTTTCAGATTGAGACATTTATCAAATAGGACACAAGCTAGAGGCAAAGCTGGGTTAAGAGGTGAGGAGGGGAGTTCAGCACAGTGATGAGTGGACAGCAGACAGTTAATAAGTCCATGGTTTATTATTGACGCTGGGAGATAAATCTGGGACTTCAGGCTTCTATTATAGCTCATCCTCAATTCCCTTCAATTCATTCCATCCATTCAACAAACATTTTTATTTGTTATTGTTGTGTTAAAGTTGTCTTCCTTTTCTTCCACTAGTTCTTCCCCCAATAACCATCATCTGTTCTGATGTTTCAGCTTGGTTTCCCTCCCCCAAGTTTCTGAATTTCCCCCCCCCCCGGTTTCTGAATTCTCTTAAATGGCTTATAGTGGGTTGAATGATGGCCCCTCAAAAAGATATGCCCACATCCTCCCTGGGATCTGTGAATGTGACCTTATTTGGTAAAAGGATCTTTGCAGATGTAATTAAATCAAGGATTTTAAGATAAGTAGATTATTCTTGATTATACAGGTGGACCCTAAATCCAATGTCAAGTGTCCTTATAAGAGCGAGTCAGAGGGGGGCCACACAGACACAGAGGAGAAGCAATGTGAAGACAGAGACTGGAGAGATGCAGGCACAAACCAAGGAAGGCCAAGGATTGCTGGCAGCCACCAGAAGCTTGGAGAGAGGCATGATTCTCCAATGAATGGGTTCTCCCCCAGAGGTTCTGGGGTGGAATGGCCCTGCTGACACCTTTTTTTTTTTTTTTTCTGTCACCAGGGAGCTGGGATTTTCTTTCTTTCTTTTTTTTTTTTAATTGGGGTAGAGTTGTTTTACAATGTTGTGTTAGTTTCTGCTGTATAGCGAAGTGAATCAGGTATATGTATATATATATATCCCCACTTTTTTGGACTTCCTGACCATTTAGGTCACCACAGAGCATTAAGCAGAGTTTCTTATGCTGTACAGCAGGTTCTCATTAGTTATCTATTTTATACTTATCAGTGTATATATGTCTATCCCAATCTCCCAATTCATCCACCCACCCTTTCCACGCTTGGTGTCCATACATTTGTTCTCTACATCTGTGTCTCTGTTTCTGCCTTGCAAACAGGTTCATCTGTACCACTTTTCTATATTCCACATATATGCGTTAATATATGATATTTGTTTTTCTCTTTCTGACTTACTTCACTCGGTATGACAGTCTCTAGGTCCATCCACGTCTCTACAAATGACCCAATTTCGTTCCTTTTTATGACTGAGTAATATTCCATTGTGTATATTTACCACATCTTCTTTATCCATTCATCTGTTGATGGACATTTAGGTTGGTTCCATGACCTGGCTATTGTAAATAGTGCTGCAATGAACATTGGGGTGCATGTGTCTTTTTTTTTAAATAAAATTATTTATTTATTTTTGGCTGCATTGGGTCTTTGTTGCTGCATGTGGGCTTTCTCTAGTTGCGGTGAGAAGGGGCCGCTCTTCATTGGAGTGCATGGGATTCTCATTGCAGTGGCTTCTCTTGTTGCATAGCACAGGCTCTAGGTGCACGGGCTTCAGTAGTTGTGACACGTGGGCTCAGTAGTTTTGGCTTGCGGGCTTAGTTGCTCTGCAGCATGTGGGGTCTTCCTGGACCAGGGCTCGAGCCCGTGTCCCCTGCATTGGCAGGCAGATTCTTAACCACTGCGCCACCAGGGAAGTCCTGCATGTGTCTTTTTGAATTATGGTTTTCTCTGGGTATATGCCCAGTAGTGGGATTGCTGGGTCATATGGTAATTCTACTGTTAGTTTTTTAAGGAACCTCCATACTGTTCTCCACAGTGGCTGTGTCAATTTACATTCCCACCAACAGAGCAAGAGGGTTGCCTTTTCTCCACACCCTCTCCAGCATTTATTGTTTGTAGATTTTCTGATGTTGCCATCCTGACCAGTGTGAGGTGATACCTCATTGTAGTTTTTTTTTTTTTAATTTTATTTATTTGCTTATGCTGGGTCTTAGTTGTGGCAGGAGGGCTCCTTAGTTGCGTCATGCAAACCTTAGCTGTAGCATGCATGTGGGGTCTAGTTCCCTGACCAGGGATTGAACCCAGGCCCCCTGCATTGGGAGCACGGAGTCCCAACCACTGCACCACCAAGGGAGTCCCCTCATTGTAGTTTTGATTTGCATTTCTCTAATAATTAGTGATGTTGAGCAGCTTTTCATGTGCCTCTTGGCCATCTGTATGTCTTCTTTGAAGAAATGTCTGTTTAGGTCTTCCACCCATCTTTTCATGGGGTTGTTTGTTTTTTTGATATTGAGCTGGATGAGCTGTTTGTATATTTTGGAGATTAATCCTTTGTCCATTGATTCTTTTGCAAATATTTTCTCCCATTCTGAGGGTTGTCTTTTTGTCTTGTTTATGGTTTCCTTTGCTGTGCAAAAACTTTTAAGTTTCATTAGGTCCCATTTGTTTATTTTTGTTTTAATTTTCATTACTCTAGGAGGTGGATCAAAAAGATCTTGCTGTGATTTATGTCAAAGAGTGTTCTTCCTCTAAGAGTTTTATAGTGTCCAGTCTTACATTTAGGGCTTTAATTCATTTTGAGTTTATTTTTGTGTATGGTGTTAGGGAGTGTTCTAATTTCAGTTTTTTACATGTAGCTGTCCAGTTTTCCCAGCAGCACTTATTGAAAAGGCTGTCTCTTCTCCATTGTATATTTTTGCCTCCTTTATTATAGATTAGTTGACCATAGGTGTGTGGGTTTATCTCTGGGCTTTCTATCCTGTTCCACTCATCTATATTTCTGTTTTTGTGCCTGTACCATACTGTTTTGATGACTGTACCTTTGTAGTATAGTCTGAAGTCAGGGAGTCTGATTCCTCCAGCTCTGTTTTTTTCCCTCAAGATTGTTTTGGCTATTTGGGGTCTTTCATTTCTCCATACAGGTTTTAAGATTTTTTGTTCTAGTTCTGTGAAAAATGCCCTTGGTAATTTGATAGGGATTTCATCAAATATGTAGATTGCTTTGGGTAGTTTAGTCATTTTCATGATGTTGATTCTTCCAATCCAAGAACATGGTATATCTCTCCATCTGTTTGTGTCATCTTTGATTTCTTTCATCAGTATCTTGTACTTTCCTGAGTACAGGGCTTTTACCTCCTTAGGTAGGTTTATTCCTAGATATTTTATTGTTTTTGGTGCAGTGGTGAATGGGATTATTTCCTTAATTTCTCTTTCTTATCTTTCATTGTTAGTGTATAGGACTGCAAGAGATTTCTGTGCATTAATTTTGTATCCTGCAACTTTACCAAATTCATTGACTAGCTCTAGTAGTTTTCTGGTGGCAACTTCAGGATTTTCTATGTATAGTATCATGTCATCTGCAAACAGTGACAGTTTTACTTCTTCTTTTCAATTTGTATTCCTTTTATTTCTTTTTCTTCTCTTATTGCCACAGCTAGGACTTCCAAAACTATGTTGAATAAGAGTGGCAAGAGTGGACAGCCTTGTCTTTTTCCTGATCTTAGAGGAAATGCTTTCAATTTTTCACCATTGAGAATGATGTTTGCTGTGGGTTTGTTGTATATGGCCTTTATTATGTTGAGGTTGGTTCTCTCTATGCCCACTTTCTGGAGAGTTTTTATCATAAATGGGTGTTGAATTTTGTCAAAAGCTTTTTCTGCATCTATTGAGATGATCATATGGTTTTTATTCTTCAATTTGTTAATATGGCTGCCACCTTGATTTAGGACTTCTGACCTCCAGAACAGTGAAAGAATAAATTTCTGTTGTTTTAAGGCACTGAGTTTGTGGTAATTTGTTGCAGCAGCCATAGGAAAAGAATAGTCACCCATAGGAAGAAATTTCTTTTACTCAGGTCAAATAATTGTGTGATTTTGAGTACTATGTTTATAGAAACACTGTTAAAACCACCTAAAAGTTTTCAAAAGAAACAAAAAAAATACCCAAGATCCTCACCAGGCATATTGATTCTTTCTATATCTTCATATTCTCTTCCATTCATTATACTTATGAGTATTATAAAACTAGTATTCACAATTCTTTATTTTCATTCAACTTCAGAATGGAGACATTATCCCATGTGACCCCCTTGTCTCCACCATTGTGTTCATGCTTATATTTCATAGAGTGAAGCTGCAGGCATGAATTATTTAATTATATCCCTATTGTTACATATCTAGGCTATTTCCAAACATTTTGTTACAGATAATGTTGCAGTGAAAAATAATAGTAATAATACCACCACTTATGCTGTGCCTATGATACCACATGCCCAGACACTTCCCTCTGTGTGGTTTTATCTAAGCCTCACAATCAATAATTCTTTGAAGCAAAAAGGAGCTTGAGGGGGGAGATGGGTATTACAGATGAAGAAAATGGGGCTCTAAGAGGTAAATCAACATGTCCCCAAAGATTCATAAAGTTAGGAAGCAGGGGTGCCTGGAGTGGAATTTGGTCAGTCTGTCTCCAAAACCCACACTTTGTCATTAAGCCATACTTCTTCCCAAAAGTTAGTATAAATGAAAATTTTAATTGGCATCATATCCTCAAACTACGTTCCCAGGAGTGAGATGATAAAAGTCAGGGATTAAATGCTTATCATGTCTTAAAAACATCTTGTCAAACCACTTGGGCAAAAATTTTGAAACGAACCAAATTTTTAACTAACGGGGATTTGTCAACTAAATTGTGGAACAGCCATATAATGTGCTATAAAGAAGGCCTTGGGGAAATTTGGTTATTCATATGAAAAGATGTTCATAATATATCAAGAAGGAATATATACAATAGTGAAAAGGTAGAAGCAACCCACATGTCCATTGAGAGATGAATGGATAAGCAATATTATTCAGCCTCAAAAAAGGGAGGAAATTCTGCAATATTCTACAACATGGATGAACTTGAGGACATTATACTAAGTGAAATGAGGCAGTCACAAAAAGACAAATACCATATGATTCCACTTATATGAGGTTCCTAGAATAGTCAGATTCATAGAGATAGAAAGTAGAATGGTGGTTGCTGAGAGCTGGGGGTTGGGGAGAATGGCGAGTCACTGTTTAAGGGGCACAGAGTTTCAGTTTTACAAGATAAAAAGAGCGCTG
Organism: Aethalodelphis obliquidens; assembly: GCF_003676395.1. Classification (NCBI taxonomy): domain Eukaryota; kingdom Metazoa; phylum Chordata; class Mammalia; order Artiodactyla; family Delphinidae; genus Aethalodelphis; species Aethalodelphis obliquidens. The sequence continues at coordinate 8,636,077 of NW_020837953.1, forward strand.
AAGATGGACGGTAGTGATAATTGCCCAAGAAAATGAATGTACTTAATACTACTAAACTGTACACTTAAAAATGGTTAATTCCCTGGTGGTGCAGTGGTTAGGACTCCGTGCTCTCACTGCCGAGGGCTCGGGTTCAATCCCTGGTCAGGAACTAAGATCCCACAAGCCACACGGCCAAAAAAACAAAAATGGTTAAAATGATAAGTTATATTTTACGTGTATTTTACTACAATTTTTAAAAACTGGAAAAAGAAAGCAGTGTGTATGTGATCCAGCAATTCCGCTTTGGGGTATATACCCCAAAGAATTGAAAGCAGAGATTCAAACAGATATTCGTACACCCATGTTCATAACAGCGTTATTCACAAGAGCCAAAATGTGGAAGCCACCGAAGTGTCCATGGATGGATGAGTGGATAAACAAAATGTGGTATATACATACAATGGGACATTATTCAGCCTTAAAAAGGAAGGTAATTCTGACACATGCTACAACATGGATGAACCTTGAGGACATTGTGCTACGTGAAATAAGCCAGTCACAGAAAGACAAATAGTATATGTTCCACTTATTCGAGGTACTTAGAGTGGTCAAATTCACAGAGAGAGAAAGTAAAATGATGCTTGCCAGGGGCTGGGGAAGAGAGGAATGGAGAGTTGGTTTTTAAAGGGTACAGAGTTTCAGTTGGGAAAGATGAATGGAAAAGTTCTGGAAATGGAAGGTGGTGGTGGATGTACAACACTGTACACGTACTTAATGCCACAGAACCATACACCGAAAAATGGTTAAAAGAGTAAATTTTGTGTTACGCATATTTTAGCGCAAGGGAAAAAGAAACAAGCAATATGAAAGCTTTTGCAAAACAATATTTAAACATAGAAAAATGTATGTTATTGAGCTGCATGAGCTGCTTATAAATCTTGGAGATTAATCCTTTGTCAGTTGCTTTATTTGCAAATATTTTCTCCCATTCTGAGGGTTGTCTTTTGGTCTTGTTTATGGTTTCCTTTGCTGTGCAAAAGATTTTAAGTTTCATTAGGTCTCATTTGTTTATTTTTGTTTTTATTTCCATTTCTCTAGGAGGTGGGTCAAAAAGGATCTTGCTGTGATTTATGTCACAGAGTGTTCTGCCTATGTTTTCCTCTAAGAGTTTGATAGTGTCTGACTTTACATTTAGGTCTTTAATCCATTTTGAGTTTATTTTTGTGTATGGTGTTAGGGAATGTTCTAATTTCATACTTTTACATGTACCTGTCCAGTTTTCCCAGTACCCTTAAAAAAAAAAAAAAGTCATGAAGAACCTAGGGGTAAGACGGGAATAAAGACACAGACCTACTAGAGAATAGACTTGAGGATATGGGGAGGGGGAAGGGTAAGCTGTGACAAAGTGAGAGAGTGGCATGGACATATGTACACTACCAAATGTAAAATAGCTAGTGGGAAGCAGCCGCATAGCACAGGGAGATCAGCTCGTTGGTTTTTGACCACCTAGAGGGGTGGGATAGGGAGGGTGGGAGGGAGGGAGACGCAAGAGGGAAGAGATATGGGAATATATGTATAACTGATTCACTTTGTTATAAAGCAGAAACTAACACACCATTGTAAAGCAATTATACTCCAATAAAGATGTTAAAAAAAAAAAGGAAAAATGTATGGGAGTATAAACTAAAAAGCTATTTCTGAGTGTTAGAATACAGGATATTTTTGTGTTTTTCTTACTTTTCAGCAATGAACACATATTCTTTGAAGCATTTTCTTTTTTAGCTGAAAAAAGGAACGAGACGGGCAGTACAGGTACAAACTGACTGGTGGGCCGTGGTGGCAGGGAAGGGTGTATCTCCACTGGCAAGGTCTGTGTGATGTGTATTTCCCCTCTGCCTCTTCAGCCCAAGACCCTCTTCTGGGCAAGAATTACTTCAGGCACTGATTGATGGAACACAGTTAACTTTAATGGTCTTCATGTAAGTTCCCCCACTGTGGAGCAGGGCAGGGCAATGAGTCTGAATGCTGGGCCCACTGACTCTGCCCGTTGCCCTAGCATTTTACTTCTGCAGTAGAGGGGCCTGTGGATTCAGGTTGTTTCCATGTCTTGGCTATTGTGAATAATGCTGCTGTGGGGAGTGCAGCGATCTCTTCAAGATAGGAATTTCATCTTCTTTGGATATATTTAACTTCTTGAAGCTCCACGTTGAATATTTAAATTGTGTAGGTTCTATTTTTCCCACCTGTCTCAGGAAGGCTGCAGTCCTTACCTGGACTTTGCAGAAGCCCTGGTAAGGGAAACAGTGGTAGAAATTAGTTTTATCAAACATGTTAAACTTCAATGTCTCTGCTGGATCCCCATGAGCCTACCCCAGCGACACAGGAATATTTTAGCAGGAAATTCTTTCAAATTGCATTTTGTCTTGTGTTTTCATCATAAAACTTTTCCAGACTTCAGGTCTTCCTGTCTCATGGACCCAGTTTCACTATTGAAAATAAAAACTCAGTAAGATAATTATCATTCTAAACTAACTTGATTATATTTTTAGCCTTTACTGAAAACATCACAAGTAGATCATTGATCATTTCTAATGGGAAAAGTAACTTTCTTGGCAAGTGACATGTCCACGTATATCTTGTATTTGAATTATATTTGTCAGTATTTCTCACCTGGACTTGAGCTACTCAAGAGCAGGGAACCCATTATATGTCCACACAGTAGGTCCTCTTTATCTTTATGCTAATTAGTTAACCAATTAACTTATTTACAGACACCAGGAATACTAAATGCTGATGATAATGATTAATACCTTTATTACTATATTCTTTCCTTTGCTGTGTTTCTTATGCTTATGCTACAGGCATTGTTCTAGGTGCTGAGGATACAGCAGGAAGTAAATATTACAAAATGTAATCCCACCTGCTCCCCACCAAAAAAAGCCTTACAAAATCTTACCAGAAGCTGGGGGCCATAGATTTGCCTATTTTAAAAAAGAGAAAGGGAGGAAGGCAGGCAAGACTATGTTGCAGTGCAGTAGAATAAGTGCAGATTAGGACTCAGAAGCCTTGGGTTTACTTTGTGCTTTCTAGCTGTCTAACCCTGGGGAAGTTAGTTGACCTCTCTCTGCCTCAATTCCCTCATCTATAAAATAGGGATAATGAAAACATCTAATAACATTGTGGTGAGGATTAAATTAATCAAGACAATGTAAAGTGCCTAGAATAATGCCTGGCGCATGTTGAATACCCAATAAACATTAGCTATTGATTGTTGTCGCTGGTATGAACAACCCTGAGTAGGTCACATAACACCTCAGCTTCAGTTTCTTCCCCTGTAAAATGGGGGATTGTAGTAACATCTACCTCATGGGTAAGGTTCAAGTGAGATGAAGTAAGTGAAAGCCCTTTATACACTGAGGACTTAATCTAGGACTCAAAGCCTTCAGCGGGTAGCTGTTCAGGGAACCCAGGGAGAGGCGGGGTGGTGAGGTGGAAGGTGGAGGAGTCATGGGGACTGCAGGCAGAGCAAGAAGCCAGCACTTCGTTCCAGTGATTATGGTCGTGCAGATGTTTCTAATGAAACCACAAATCCAGATTTTTATGTAAGATCTCTAGTTTTTAAATGTTGGCAATTAAGTCGGATTTTTGTAAAACACTTTGAAAGCCAATCAAAATAAAGATGCAGGCTGCCAACTTGTGACCTGTTATAAACTTTTACAGCTATTACTTAATAAACCCCAGGGGAGAACTATAAAAGCAGCTGATGCAACAACTAAATTGAAAAGCCAAGAAACAACTAACATTAATTGGGTTCTATGTGTCATGCACATTATAGCATTTGATTCTCCCAGCAACCTCAAGAGATGGGCATTAGCACTCCCATTCTACAGATGAAGAAACTGAGGCCCAGAGATGCCTAAGATCACACAACTGGTGAGGGGCCAATAGGGTTGAATGCCACCTCTCTGTGCCTCCGAAACCCAATCTCTTTTCACTCTGATGACTTTGCAAGATTGCAACACAGTGTCACCTGAGCCCATAGGCCCCTCGACTTCACAGCAGAAGTATAATGTCATGGCAGTGGGCAAAGTCTGTGCGCCCAGCATTCAGACTCATTGCCTTGCTCTGCTTCACAATGGGGGAAACCTACTTGAAGACCATTAAAGTTAACTGTGTTCCATCAATCAATGCCTGAACTAGACCTTGCCCAGAAGAGGGTCTTGGGCATTAGGGTATCTTTTCAGTGAGGCTTCCAGATCTGCAATAGGCAGCCTAAAGAGATAGGAGACAGAGGACATCAGTCTCCCGATCAAAAAGGGTCTTGGAACCGGTCCCAAAAGCAATGTACAAAAATGCAGCAAGGTCTATATACTAATACATTTTATGTTAAGAATACAAACCATAAGTCTCTAAATTGCTGTGGTTTAGACCAATGACTCCCATCAGCCTCAACCTAATGTTGGGTCCACCTCCCCACATTACATCAAAACCCGGGCATTTAACAGGGTCAGTGGTAAGTTTTAAAAGCTCCCCAGGTGATCAACCAAGGATCACTGACTGTCTATTAAGAGAATTCAGCAGATACTTTATTCATTCGACAGCTGTTTCTTGAGCACCCACTATGTGCCAGATACATAGCATGTTGGAAATTAGTGAGCAATAGAAAGGCAATGTCTTGACTTTAGTCTAGTGAGGGGGGGACAGGGAGAAAAGCATGTAAACAAAATAACATCATTTTAGGTATAATAATAAGTGTTATAAAGAAAAATAAAACAGTTCAAGGGATAGAGAGTGATTGAGGAGCAGGTTATTTTATTGGACACATTGGTTTCTCTAAATTGAGATTTCTTTTTGAGTAGGTAATACTTTCGTATGTTTAAAAAAAAATCAAAGTGATAAAAAAGTATAAACCTTGAGAAGACTTACTCCAGCCTCTGACTCTATTCTATTTTTCTGGCCCAGTAGGTCTCAAAATATGATCCCCTGACTGGTAACCTGGGAACTTTAGAAATGCACAGTTTGGGCTCCATCCCAGACCTACTGAAGCAGAAGCTCTGTGGGTGGGACTAGTAATCTGTGTTGTAGCAAGCCCTCCAGGTGATGCTGATGCATGCTGGCATTTGAGAACTACTGCTCTAGTCTAATAAACATTTCTCTTCATTTCTGATGTATCCTTCCAGTGTCTCTTTTGTAAATAGCAGTAACGTGAATATTCATTCTTGTTTTTCCCCTTCTTATACAATTACTATTCTGCATCTTAGTTTTATTACTTAACGTGCACTAGAGATCTTTCTATTAAACACAAAGTTCATTATTTTCTGTACGTTCCTATGCTTTCGTAGTGTGGATATACCATGGAGTATTTAACCATCTCCCGCTTAATGATTGTAGGTTATTTCCATCTTTTGCTATTACTGTTTGCTATTACCATACTTAATACCCTTGTGCATGCGTCATTTCACATTTATTCGAGTCAGAGGATGAATTCCTAGAAGTGGGGTGTAAGATCAAAGGGCAAATGAATTTGGAAATTTCATAGATGGTGTTTGCTGCTCACAGAGGTTTTTGCTTTCTTGTCTGCAATGATGAGAATGTTTGTTTCACCACAAACTCACCAAATACAATCTGTTGGATTTTTGCCAATCTTTCAGGTAAAAAATTACACCCTCTAGTCATTTTAATCTATATTTCTCTTATTTTGAATGAAGTTGACCATCTTTGCACATGTTTAAGGGCCATCTGTATTTACCTGTGAACTTTTCATGCTTGTCTTTTGCCCATCTCTATTAGATCGATGTTCTTTTTCTCCTTTATTTCTAGAAGCTTTTTAGATATTAGGGGGATTAATCCTTTGTGACATGAGTTACAAATAATTTTTCCCAGTTTGTCACTTGCCTTTTGACTTTATGGAGTTTTTTGGTTTTACTTTCATTTTTAATTTTAATAATTGTTTTCTACCTAAAATTTAGTTCTTGAAAATCTGAATTTGGTAACTCATTCAAAATCAGTTACAAGGCTTACCAGGACCTATCAGAAGCAAGTGACCAGGTCCTAAGGAAGGCAACTGAGACCAAAAACAAGTTAGTTTTTTTGTCTACAAATATTTTGTCTACAAACATGTATGCAGAATCTACTATGTGTCAGGAACAAACACATAGTTTTTTTTTGAGCTGCTTATTTTTCCAACAATTTTTCATTACAAATATTCATAGAGAATCCTAAAGATGCCACCAGAAAACTACTAGAGCTAATCAATGTATTTGGTAAAGTTACAGGATATAAAATTAATGCACAGGGCTTCCCTGGTGGCGCAGTGGTTGGGAGTCCGCCTGCCGATGCAGGGGACACAGGTTCGTGCCCCAGTCCGGGAGGATCCCACATGCCGCGGAGCGGCTGGGCCCGTGAGCCATGGCCGCTGATCCTGCACGTCCGGAGCCTGTGCTCCGCAACGGGAGAGGCCACAACAGTGACAGGCCCGCGTACTGCAGAAAAAAACAAACAAACAAACAAACAAAAAATTAATGCACAGAAATCTCTTGCATTCCTATACACTAATGATGAAAAATCTGAAAGATTTTTATACACTCCCATTTACCATTGCAACAAAAAGAATAAAATACCTAGGAATAAACCTACCTAGGGAGACGAAAGACCTGTATGCAGAAAACTGTAAGACACTGATGAAAGAAATTAAAGATGATACCAACAGATGGAGAGGTATACCATGTTCTTGGATTGGAAGAATTAACATTGTGAAAATGACTATACTGCCCAAAGCAATATACAGATTCAATGCAATCCCTATCAAATTATCAATGGCATTTTTTACGGAACTAGACCAAAAAATCTTAAAATTTGCATGGAGACACTAAAGACCCCGAATAGCCAAAGCAGTCTTGAGGAAAAACAACGGAGCTGGAGGAATCAGACTCCCTGATTTCAGACTATACTACAAAGCTACAGTAATCAAGACAATATGGTACTGGCACAAAAACAGAAACATAGATCAATGGAACAAGAGATAAACCCACACACCTATGGTCAACTAATCTATGACAAAGGAGGCAAGGATATACAATGGAGAGAAGTCAGTCTTTTCAATAAGTGGTGCTGGGAAAACTGGACAGCTACATGTAAAAGAATGAAATTAGAACACTACCTAACACCATACACAAAAATAAACTCAAAATGGATTCGAGACCTAAATGTAAGACTGGACACTATAAAACTCTTAGAGGGAAACATAGGAAGAACACTCTTTGACATAAATCACAGCAAGATCTTTTTTGATCCACCTACTGGAATAATGGAAATAAAAATAAACAAATGGGACCTAATGAAACCTAAAAGCTTTTGCACAGCAAAGGAAACCATAAACAAGACAAAAAGACAACCCTCAAAATGGGAGAAAATATTTGCACATGAATCAGTGAACAAAGGATTAATCTCCAAAATATATAAACAGCTCATGCAGCTCAATATTAAAGAAAGAAACAACCCAATCCAAAAACGGATGGAAGACCTAAATAGACATTTCTCCAAGTCGACATACAGATGGCCAAGAAGCACATGAAAAGCTGCTCAACATCACTAATTATTAGAGAAATTCAAATCAAAACTACAATGTGGTATCACCTCACACGAGTTAGAATGGGCATCATCAGAACATCTACAAGCAACAAATGTTGGAGAGGGTGTGAGAAAAGGGAACCCTCTTTCACTGTTGGTGGGAATGTAAATTGATACAGCCACTATGGAGAACAGTATGGAGCTTCCTTTAAAAACTAAAAATAGAGTTACCATATGACCCAGCAATCCCACTACTGGGCATATACGCAGAGAAAACCATAATTCAAAAAGACACATGCACCCCAATGTTCTCTGCAGCACTATTTACAATAGCCAGGCCATGGAAGCAACCTAAATGCCCATCGACAGACAAATGGATAAAGAAGTTGTGGTACATATATACAATGGAATATTACTCAGCTATAAAAAGGAACAAAATTGGGTCATTTGTTGAGACGTGGATGGATCTACAGACTGTCATACAGAGTGAAGTAAGTCAGAAAGAGAAAAACAAATATCATATATTAACGCATATATGTGGAACCTAGAAAAATGGTACAGATGGACCGGTTTGCAGGACAGAAATTTAGACACACATGTAGAGAACAAACATATGGACACCAAGGGGGGAAAGCGGCAGGGGGTGGGTGGTGCTGGTGGGATGAATTGGGTGATTGGGATTGACACGCATACACTGATGTGTCTAAAATGGATGACTAATAAGAACCTGCTGTATAAAAAAATAAATAAAATTAAATTTAAAAATATATATATATACATTTCAAATCAAAAGGACAAGAAGAAAAAGATAAATCTGCTATCATGTTGTTAGATTTTAACACCCATCAGTAATTGATGGATCAAACACACAAAAAAATGAGTACAGATATAGAAGATTTGAACTAATGTATTCTCAAGTTTGATTTAATGGATATACATATAACACTGCACCCATCATTTACCGAATACACATTCTTTATAGGCACAAGCTGAACATTTATAAAAATCATACATTCACTGGGACATAAAGCAAATCTCTACAAATCTCAAAGGATTACTCTCATAGATCCTCATTCTCTGTCCACAATAGGGTTATTAGAAAACAAAAACAAGTTTTTTCAACCAACAGTGCTGGAAGAATTGTATATTCACATGCAGAAAGATTATTTATACCTTTAACTCACACCTTACATAAAAATTAATTCAAAATGACCATAAACCAAAATTTAAGAGCTAAAACTATAAAACTTTTAGAAAAAAACATGGGAGAAAATTTTCTTGACTTTGGATTAGGCAAAGAG
>NW_020837953.1:8644938-8668264 GCF_003676395.1 Aethalodelphis obliquidens
AAAAGACACTACTAAGAAAATGAAAAGGTAAACCACAGACTGGGAGAAAATACTTGTAAGTAATAATTCTGATAGAGGTCTTGTATTCAGAATACAGAGAACTTTCACAAATCAAGAAGAAGACAAACAACCCAATTTTTAAATAGACAAAAGATTTGAATAGACATTTCACCAAAGAAAATATATGAATAGCTAATAAGCACATTAAAAGATGCTTAACATCATTAGTCATTAGGAAAATGCAAATTAAAACCACAAGGAGATGCCACTTCATACCCACTAGGATGCCTATAATTAAAAAGACAGAGAATAATCACTGTGGGAAGGGATGTGAAGAAATTGGAATCCTCGTAGATTGCTGACAGGAATGTAGAATAGTATATTCACTTTGGAAAATAGCTTGGCAATCTCTTAAAAAGTTAAACATAAATTTATGTTTAACAACCTAGTAATTCGACTCATAGATATGCACTCAAGATAAGCAAAAACATGTGTCCACAGAAACACTTGTACAGGAAAGTTCATAGCAACATTATTCATAAAAGCCAAAAAGTGGAAACAATACAAATGTCCATTAACTGATGAGTGGGAAAACCAAAGTATGCTATATGCATACAATATAATACTTTTCATCAATAAGAGGAATGAATCACTGATACCTGCTACAATCATGGATGAACTTCAAAAAATTATGCTCAGTGAAAAAAGTCCAATAAAAAAAAGACCACATATTTTATGTTTCCATTTATATAATATATCTAGAAAAGGCAAATCTATGGATATAGAAAGCAGATTGGTGTTTGTCTGGGGATTGAGGATTGACTAAAAATGGGCATGAGGGGGTCTTCTGGGGATGATGGAAATGTTCTAAAATTGGGTTGTGGTGATGATTGCACACTCAGTAAATTTACTAAAAAACATTGAATTCCATGCTTAAAATGAGTGAATCATATGATATGTAAATTATACCTAAATAAAGTTTTTAAAAAAAATAACAAAAAGATAAGTAGGAAAACGTTATTCTGGGAAGTTCAGAAATATACTTATAAAAAAACCAGAAAACAAAAACTCTTTTAGCAAGTTAAGAATAAGAGAGTACTTCCTTAATCTAATAAAGAGCATCTACCAAAAAACTATAACAATAACAATACTTACTGATGAAATGCTGAAAGCATTTCTCTTTAAGATCAGGAACAAGACATGGATGCCCCAAATCATGATTTTCATTCAACTTTGTACTGGAGGTCTTAACCATGGCAGTAAGGGGCGGAAAATATAAAATGTGGAAGCATTGAAATGGAAGAAGCAAAGCTATAATTATTTGCTGATAATATGCTTGTCTACATAGAATACCTCAAAGTATAAGAGAATTTGGTAGTCAACAGGATACAAAATCCAGGAACAAAAATCAGTTGTATTTCTATATACCAGCAACAAACAAAATGCAATAAAACAGGATACTATTTACAATTTCATCAACAAAAGTAAAGTATGTAGTAACAGATCTAAAAAAGGATGTTCAACACTTGGAGAAAAATGATAAAACTATTGAAACAAGATCTAAATAAGTGGAAAGCTGTATCATGTTCATGAATTGGAAGATTCAATATCATAAAGATATCAAATTTATCAGATTGATTTTATCAAATTGATAAATTTCCATGCAATTACAATAAAAATCGCAATTTTTTTTCTGGAATTTGACAAGTTGTTTCCTAATTTTTTTGTGCCTTTATTGAAAACTATTACATTCCTAAAAAGGAAGAAAAAGATATTTGCCTGACAAAGTATCAAGAATTATCATAAACTTATAGTAATTAAGACAGAGTGGCATTATAGATCCAAACACACACAAAACTTAATTTTACTGCAGAGCAAACATTTTAGTTCAAGGTGAAAGGATAGATTTTTCAACATGTGGTACTGGGACAATTAGCTAACCTTAAGGAATACATGATAGTAGACTCGTAAATTAGTCTTTAACCAGTTGGTTAGACCCATATGAGAAAAGTAAAAGTACACAATTCTTAGAAATTTACCTAAAAGAGTAATTTAATAGAGGAGGGGAGATTTTTAAAATAAGACAGAGACAAATCATAAAGAAAAAGACTGATACATTCAATTACATTAATAGTTATAAATTCTGTTTATCTAAAGATATCATAGATAAGCCATAAACAGGGAAATGCATATAAATGATAAAGAGTTAATATCCAGATTCTATAAAACAGGTAAAAAAGATTATATAAAGAAGATAAATCAATAAGAGAAGATAAACAACCCAATTAAAAATGGGCAAAAGAACAGGAATTTTACTGAAAAGGAAACACAGATGGCTCAAAAACATATTAAATATATTTAATTTCAGTAATCAGGGTTACAAATAGACACCATAACGTAATACTATTTCACACCTACCAGATTGGCAAGAGTCAAAAATTAATCTATACCAAATGTTGGTGTACACGTGGAGCAAGGGAACGTTCATAGATTGTGGATGAATCTATCAACTGGTAAAAGTAATCTGGAAAAGAGGTGGCATTACCTAGTAAAGTTGAACATCTGCAGAAGCTATGAGCCAGCAATTTCATTGCAATGTATATAACCTAGAGAGAGTTTTGCACAAGTGCAGTTGCAGTTAACGTTTATAGTGGCATTATTCATGATAGTCCAAAACTGGAAAAAACACAAATGTCTATCTACAATATATGATAAATATATAATATTCCAGGGAATTCCCTGGTGGTCCAGTGGTTAGGACTCGGCAACTTCACTGCATGGCCCGGGTTTAGTCCCTGGTCGGGGAACTAAGGTCCCACAAGCTGCTCAGCACAGCCAAAAAACAAAAACAAACAAACAAAAAATATGTATATATGTATATTCCATTCATACCACGGAATATTACATAACATAGAAAAAAGAAATTATAGCTACACTTGATGACACTGAATCTCTAGACCATGATATAAAGTGGAGAAAAAATTCAATGGCATCAATTTACATAAGTTCAGAAATCGGCAAAACCAATACATTCAAATCTATAAAGAAAAGCAGTAGAACGATAAAACACAAAGCTTGGGAGACTGGTTACTTTGGGAAGAGAAGAGAGACATAAAATAAAATTCCTCTTTTAAATATTCAGCACATGAGATGGTTAAGACTTATGTTCTTAATTATGTCATCCTTAGATTTTACTGATCAGAGCTAGGGGCCGAGGGAAGCACAACAGCCTTCTGCTAGAGCGAACTTGCCCCTTCATAAGAGTTTGGGACCAAGGAGCTGAGCCAGCCTTACTGACCCCAACAGGAGCCAACCCCTGACCTTGACCTCTTGACTCAAGCTAACGCTAAAAATTCTAAATACTATTGCCCATATTGTTTTCCTCAAGTGCCACATAACAATCATTCAATCAATCAATGCATTAAAGAGTCCTGGACTTAATGAGAAAAGATAAGATTTAATTACAACTCAGAACCAGCTCACTTCTGACCTTTGGTAGTCTTTTGAACACATACTCTCTTTGGAAGAACAGAAAAGTTTCATACTCCCCAGAGATTATGATGTGGACCTTCCAGGGGAACATTCTCTCTCCCCTAGCTTTTTGGGAATTTTCTTGGCCGGCGGGGTTAGGTAGAAACAGTACCACCAGCCAAGAAGTTTTTGTTGAGCTTTACTCTGTGGGTCATGGAGTAAAAGAAAAGGGGATTTGTGTTTATTTTCCAAAATGAAATTGTGGTATTGGGCATGCTTTTGAAAGCCAAATCTCCTTCAGAAGTTGTGCCATGCCCCCCAAGGGACTGTGCCGCACCCCTTCCTCCCAGAGAGGAGAATCATTTGACCAGATGACCAGTCTGCAGTTGTGCCCAGGTCTAATGTCTGGTCTGGCTATCTGAGAAGGCCCAGGAGGGCAGGTTTGTGAACTGCTTCCCTGAACTCCTCATTGCTGCTCCCATGAAGTCTCATCTCTGGCCTGGAGATTCTCTGTGATCACTGCAGACCCCTCTTTGGCCAGGCTGTGACTGAAGGAGTCCGCTGGCCAGCCACCTGAGCCATTTCCTCTCGTAGGACCAGCCCCCGGCTCTACGAAGGGGAAATCCAAACACAGGTGTGTGTGATGATGTGGAGAGACCTGTTTACAGTGGACTTTCCTGGTGGCCAGTTCTCAGCAGGATTTTCCTTAGTGTTGCCCAGATAAGAGTTTTCAGTGGTCACCACCCACCTCTACATCTGGGGTGGGGGTGGACTCTGTGTGGGAGAGGGTCTGGAAAAGATCGCTGAGGGCTGTAGCCCAGTGCCCTCCTCCCCTCACCCCTATCCCATTAGTTGCTTGAATCCCTTCTGTCATGTGCCCTCCAAGACACCTCCCAGCTTTTTTTGTTTTTCTCTGGGAACAAGGAATTTACTGCCTTCAGAGGTAGCCTATTCCATTCTTAGATATATGTGGTTGTCAGGTTCTAAAACGCTGAGCAATTGTGAAATGGGGATGTGGTGGGAAGGAGGGAAGGTTCAAGAGCTTTTGAATAAATTGCTCTTTTAAGTTTAAGTTTTCTTCATTGGGGTCTCTATACCTTGCAACCATTTACTGAGCAGTTAGTACGTGCCAAGCTCTGTATTAATTATTATGCATGTAAGATTCTATTGAAACTTCCCCAAGCCCTATGAGTTATGTATAATTACTATCCTCATTTCATAGGTGAGGAAAAACAGATTCAGAGCAGTGAGGCCACATGCCTGAAAAGTCACAAGGCGAGTTAATGGTGGGGCTGGGTTTACATTCAGGTCTGTCTGACACCAAAGCCCTCTTCCCCACCACTGTGTTTGCCTGTCTCACAGCCCCATTGCAGCCTCATGAAGCAAGGAGTCATCCTTGAGCTGAGAAAGCTAAGGCTCTGGGAGGTCAAATGACTTCCCCAAAAGCATCCCTCAATACTGGAACAGGAACCTAAATCTTTGCCCTTCCCCTAACTTGTTCACCCTCCGTCCTGAGCCTCTGTGCATTGGCCTACTCTCACCGCAGCTTTCATCAGAAACTAAGGCTGAATCCATTCCCTGCTCAATTTCTTAATCTGATTCCCTAACATCCGTGGTCCCAACTCCCCAAGTCTTTCCCCAGTCACTGACCACTGTGGCTCTGCAGACAGCTGTCCTGTGTCCCCCGCCCTGCCTCTCCCATTCAGCAACCACTGACCTCAGCACCTTCCCAAAGGAAAAGAGCATCTGACCGCCAGAGGCAGTGGCAGCAAGAGCCTGGACACAGGTTGTACAGGAATCAGTGGGCAGGGGGAGGGGAGGGGGCTTGTCCCAGAAGAGGGTCCATACATTTACTGCCATGCAAGTTAGGAGGTAGAAGCAAAGTCTAGACCATAAAGGAGACAGAGGCTGCAAAATAACAGCCAACAGCAGAACGATTCTTTGCGGAGTGTTCCCGGGTTTAGGGAAGACGGAAGAGTAGGCAGAGGAAGACCCCAATTCTGTTCCTGACCTGACACCTAGTTTCCAGTGACTTTGCCCAGGTTCCTTTCTCTCTTTGGGCCTCAGAGAATGTTCCAGAATGTCTAGGGCTCCTTGTGGTCTTTAAGCCTGAGTGTTGAATGCTGGTTCACTAAGTTGGTGGCCTTGTGGGCCCAAACAAGTGAGAAGCAGTGGGCTGAGGAGTAAGAAATCACCTTGACCAGACGGTGGCCTGCAGTCTGTTCTGAGCCCACTGTGGGTGGGGCCCCAGGTGCCTGCTGCCATAAAGGGGAGAGAGAGGCATCAGAGAAGGCAGAGCAATGGCGAAAGTTGAGCAGCTGATCCTAAGTTCTGGAGCAGCCTTACAGGGGATAAGATGTTAGGCATTTTATACAAGAAAGAAAAGAAAGCCAAGAGCTGAATGACTAGGATAATGTACTACTTTGCTGTGTCTATTCAGTCCACTTTTCTAATTGCTACCACATACATCTACAGGGTTTCCATGAAAGTAGCAATTTTCAACAATGTGACCCTGCCCCCTGCCCCTACTAGCCACAGATGATTGGTCTAAACTGGGCCAATCAGAACCTACCCTGGGAATTTTGGACTTGGAGTGAAAGGGAGCTCTGGTAGCCATGTTTCCTCCACCTGGACCAGAGCAGTAGTGGAAATGCTCCGTTTTCTCCATTAGAGAAAGAATAATGTAGCACAAATATCACCACCAAAACATCAGCCCTATGAGAGCAGAGATTGTTTGACTATTTCTGTTCATTGCCGTATCCCTAGAATATGCCTGGAACATAGTAATAATGATAATAATAGGAACAAATATATAGTGCTTATTATGATCAGACAACTGTCCGAAGTGCTTCACACATGTAATTCATTTAATCCACATAACAACCCTATAGGATAGAATAATATTATCACCATATTCCATATGGGAAAACTGAGACACAGGGTAACTTGCCTAAAGTCACACAGACCATTGGTCTAGGAACCGGAATTCAAACACCAGTCATGTGGTTCCAGAGTCTGTGCTCTTAATCACCATCCTACACGAGGTGTCAGTAAACCTGTGTTGAAGGAAGAATGGATGAATGGATCAGACAGGCAGAAAGGAGAGCGGGTGAGAGAGAGAATTCTGTAACAATTGAGCACCTAGTTCAGAAGGTCTCTGCAGCTCAGTTCTACTCTTGCCCTTGGGTTCTTGAAAGTCTCACCAGCCAGTCTTGTAAACAGGACTGGTTTCATGGGCATCAGAAGGGCTCCATGCTTGGTTTAATGCTCTGCTATCACCACCTCTAAATTCTTTTTTTTTTTCCTCTTACTGTTATTGTTTATTATTTTTTATTTTTTTATGTCAGGACATATATTCTCCTTGTTATCATAACATTTTAATCACATTACAAATTGATCAGTGTTGTCTTCAGTGAAGAAAACTCTACTGAAGCAAGTTTAAGTGTGCGTGCTTGAACAAGTCCCAAATTTATGTAGGTGTGGCTAGCAGTCCATTTATTTGATTCAATGGCTCAAGTGATGACAGCATTGGTTTGGCACCAGCTCTCCTTGTCAAAGTCTACACACACCAGGTGACCAGAAACTCTTTTCAAGGACTGCAGTAGTTAATTTTATGTGTCAATTTGACTGGATCAGCGGATGCCCAGATATCTGGTTAAGCATTATTTCTCTGTGTCTGTAAGAGTGTTTCTGGCTGAAATTAGCATTTGGATCAGCAGACGGAGGAAAGTAGATGGCCTTCCCCAGTGTGGGTGGGCCTCCTCCAATCTGTTGAGGGCTGGGATAGAACAAAAGGACAGAGGAAGGAGGAATTTGCCCCTTTTTTCTGCCCTATTGCTTGAGCTGGGACATCTCATCTCAGAGAACTGAATTTTAAACTTTAGTTTTCATTAATTTCATTTTAAGTAGTGCTACTGTATTGGACTGAACAGAACCAGCACTTGTGCCCTTCTCCTGTACCTCAACACTTGACTGGATTCAGCAGTGCCTGTGGAGGGGCTGAATCACTCACTGGCTCCCTCTGGTGCGAGGCTCTTGGGCAGAGCCTGACACATAATAGGTGCTCAACAAACAGCAACTGAGTGGTTTCGTGCGTGCTCGAGGCCACTTCTATAGATGAAGAATCTAGACAGGGGGCTGGAAATGGAAGAAGGAAGGCGACTGTCACAGGAATGTCACTTTATCCCATCCTGAGGCAAACACAGGAAAGGACCAGCCTCAGCGGAGGTCGGACAGCCCCTCGGTGACTAACGCTCACAGGAATCCACACCCAGCTGGGTTAGCTGTCCACAGAAAACCTTCCGAGAAGGGCCCAGCCTACAATGAGCTGGGAGACGTGTCAGGGAGGAGATGAAGGCGCCTCTGGTATGTCTCTGAAAAGCAGCCAACAGACCCAGAGCTGTCAACACCATAAACCCAGCTGGGAGCTCAGAGAGCTCAACCTAAACTCACTTGATACATGGTGGAAGGAGTGAGGCCCCAGGCCTGCTGGCCGCTCCAGCCCACTGGGTCAAGGGTTCCCAGAAGCAGCTCTTGCATCTCCAGCCTGGGCCCCTCTTTGGAACAAGCTCTCCTCTTGCCTCCCCCTCGACCAGTGCCTGCCCCCCACCCCCAGGTTAACTCCTGGCTCATTCAGGTCTCTGACTAAATGACCCCTCCTCCGAGAAGCCTTCCTCCACCCACCTTCCTGGGCTGAACTGACCCCTCTGCTGGCCCTGGAGAATCATTAATAATTAGCAAATAAACTGACCCTGCAGCTGTCTACCGTGGCACATCCTGCACAGGGTTGCCATGGTGAGAAACAGCCTGACTGCAAACTCACTCCTGCAGAGTGGGCAGCTCTTGTGATTTGGGGCTCTTTTTTGACAACACTATTTATCTTCTCTGTCCATAGCCTCTTAATCAGTGCAGCTGAAATCTCCCAAGAAGCATCTTCCGGGCTTCCTGCTGCCCATCAGTTTCAGCTGCTCTGGAGGGCAACTCCTTGCCCCTTGGGGCTCCCCCGGGCTCCCCTCTAACTCTGAGGATGATCCACCAAGGTGTTTCCAAATAACACGATAACAGAGACTTAATTTTATTCTCACAGATTTTTACTTCCTTGTCAGAGCCACTTAAAAGGGAACCGGGGGGAGTTTCCTGGTGGCCTAATGGTTAGGATTCCGGGCTTTCACTGCTGTGGCCCAGGTTCAATCCCAGGTCGGGGAACTGAGATCCCACAAGATGTGTGGTGCGCCCAAAAAAAAAAGTGGGGGCGGGAACTGGGGTTAATCCCCGGTGGTGACTGAGGAAGGGCCTGAGTTAGTGGGAGCGGAGGGAGGGTGTGTGTATCTGGGGAGGTCGGCGAAGGTTTCAGGGAAGATGGGGCATTTGACCTGTGACTTTAGAGACAAAGACCTTCCAGGCAGAGGATATAGCCTGCGCATAGGTGTGGAGGCCTGAGAGAGGATGCAGGGCTCGAGGAACTCAAAGTTGTTTGGTATTATAGGAACTCAAGGTATGATGCCGAGCGGGCCCAGGTGGTGTGCTGGAGAGGTGCGCAAAGCTCCTGAGGACCTCAGAGCCAGGGACTTCATCCTGGGGGCAGCAGTGTTCCAGTGTGTATTCCCCAAACACTAGGCCCATGGAACTCTCAGCTCCAGAAGAGGGCTGGGTTTCTGTGTCCCCCACGTGGAGACTCCCTCCGACATATGTGAATTTTGTAAAGGTTTTGCTAAAACTAATAGTAACCACCTATGAGTGTCTGCAAGGCACCAGGCGGGCATCACCAAATCGGACCCACCTCACCACCCTATGAACTAGGTCCTGTTGTATCATTCCTATTTTAGAGAGAGGTTAAGAAATTTTATAGGGGGGTAGAGGTCACACAGCTGGTAAGTGGTAGAGCTAAGATATGAACTTGAGCAGTCTGATTTTGAGCTTCCTGGAGTAAAGAATGGGCTTGACTTTATTTCATCCAACTTTTCCTGACTTGTTTTTAATTATGGAAAAATTTGTGCACATCTAGTAACATTGCAAGACAATTGATTCTGTGGGCAATGGGGAGCTATGAAAGGGTTCTTATCCAGGAGCTTTCTATCTGATTTGCAAATATCCTTAGTATGCTGTTATCAGTCACTTACACTTTGGTGTGAGTTAGTCCTTTCCTAGAGCATCTCAATAGTCTTGGTATCTCCCCAGTACCCAGGAGGGATGACATGAGATGGTGCTATAAGAACATTTGCTTGAGTGAATTTTAACTTCCCCTGTTGAAGACAGTGGGAGCAACGGAAGGAAAGGCCTGGAGCCTGGGACATGGTCATGTCAGAGTGTGAGGGACAGGAGGCAGGCAGGGACAGTTGTGAGGGCACCATGGGATCCAGAGTCTTGGAATTGAAATGCAAGAGCCAAACTCACCTACTTCACGGCTAAAGCCCAGGCCTGAACATTAAGTGCAAATCCAAATATCTATTCAGAATGTTTCCTCTTTTAGACAGCAGCTAACCCACCTGGTCAACCGGAAAATGAGGCATTTGTTGGAGCTGAAGGTGCATCAGTAGATTCTTGCTTTTAAGAGTCAGAGTTGGAGGGAAAAAAATCACCCTCAGAGCCTATATCCATCCCCACACCCACAAAGCTACTGGCAAAGAGCAGGGGATTTGGAAGCTTGGCTCGTTGACCCAAGGGATCCTTAGAAAGCAGCTAGGCTGTTTCTCTCATTCTAAGGAGGGCAGGACTGAGGTCTGGAGAGGGCAAGGTCACAGAGCTGGTTGAGACCAGAATCTGAGGGTCCCTTCCCAGTTCGGGGCTCTGCCCATGGCTTCGGGGCCTGCACTGCAGTCCACTGCCACTTTCTTGGCCCCGTCCCCTTTGTCAGGGGGGGCAGCCTTGTGCACACACCGCCCACCACAGACCCACAGACAGAGCTCCCTGCTGTCATCTGACTGCCCCTAATGAGATTACAGACTCCTGGTGAAATGGACAAGAGTTAATTCCCTCTGGATTTAAAGGGCAGGCCAGGCCACAAGAAATAGCAAAAAACAAAACAAAACAAGCAAACAACCCCACCCAAAACAAACAAAAAAACACCTTTATCTAAAAACGCTAAATATAGATGGTGACCCTAACAGCCATTTCCCTGCTTGGCATGTTGCAGTTCATTCCTGCTTTCACAAATGTTCTCTGGATGGAATGTTGCACCAGCCCTAACAAAGTAGATGCTATTATTATGTCTGCTTGGTTGGGGAAAGAGCACACTGAGGCAGTGTGCTCCTAAATGGCTGCTCCAGGATCACACAACTAGTAAGTGGCAGAGCTGGGACTTAAAAGTAGGTCCCTTGGGCACTGTCGTCTCTAAAAATAATAAGCCCTGAGAACCTACAGCGTTCCCAGTTTTAGGCTTAAAGCAGCCCTGAAGGACATACCTCACAACGGGTAACACAGCCCAAGTTTGAACTCGGGTCCACTGGACTCAAATCCTACATTCCCCACAATATTGAGAAGCACCTTTGAACCCATCCACCTGTACACGTGGTGGGAACCAAACAACGTAGGCCTGATTTCCACTCTGCTACTTGCTAGCTCTGGCCGGAGTCCCATGGCCAAGGGACTCTGGCTCCTGGGGTCTCAATCTCATTTTACTTTCAGTAAAATGAAGGTTGGACCCCTGGGGTTGTTGGGATGATTCCCAATCATTCACACAGGTAATGCAACTGGAACAGGACTCCCACACAACCTGCTCGTTTCCCGACCTCTCTTTGCCTCAGTTTCCTCATCTGTAAAATGATGCTTATAGTACTTACTTCTTGGATTTAGTGCTAGGATTAAATGTGCTAATACAAGTAATGTGTGTCTAGAACAGCACATGGTGTACAATAAATGCTTAATGCTGACGATTGCTAGCATTGCTAGTTATTCATTATTTTGCTAGTTTATTGTTATTTATTATTGCCAGTTATTGCCTTGCCTTCAATGCTTTCTGGAATGAAGTGGAGGTAAAAATCAAACCAACCAAACAAATGTTTCTCTTCTTCCTCCCACCAGTCCCCTGTCCCCTCCCCTTTCTAAAAGGAGCACTTGGCTTTGAGGTCTGATCCCCCAACCACATGGCCTGCTCTAATTTCCCAGGCTCTAATCTGCTCCCGGCTCCTAATGATGCAGCTGGTAATAGGATTGTGGCCTCCCTCTGGGGCAACCACGCGGGCCATGGCCGTGGGGCTGGCAACTAGCGCTTAGCAACCCTGACCACCTGCCGGCTGAGGAGCCAGAGCCCCCAGCCAGGACCCTGTGCCCGGGCTGGCCTCCCGTGCATGGAATGGTGCTGTGCCCTGGGCCAGCAGGCTGGGCTCGCCATGGTGCTGGGTGCCATCCTGGCACGAGGGCGGGATGTGTGCAGGCGGAATGGACTGCTCATCCTGTCTGTGCTCTCTGTCACTGTGGGCTGCCTCCTCGGCTTCTTCCTGAGGACCCGGCACCTCTCACCACAGGTCAGCCATGCGGGGCATCACGGATCCCCATCTCGGAGGGCTGGGTGGGCCTGAGGAATCTGGGGGTCACATTCCCACTCCGTGGCTCCCCGATGGCATGACAGTGGGTCACTTTGCCTCTCTGGGTCCCAGTTTTCTCCTCTGTGAAGTGGGTGTGATAAACGCATTGCAGGACTAGAGTGAGAGAGGAAGTGGCTTCACACCAGCATCTCCAGGTGAAAGAGAGGTAAGGATGCCTTCTTGGAATAACCACAGGCTAAGAGCTGTAGGGGAGGGAAGAATGGGATCCTATAAGCATGCAAAGCAGGCATCAGAGAATACCTCCTAAAGCAGCTCACGGGCAGAGAGCCGGAATGGGCATTCTAGGCAGAGGTAACAGCAGAAGCAAGGCAAAGGGGCATGAGAGGTTTGCGGGGGGCTGGGGGGGGGCAGGTGGAGCAAGCTGTTCACAGCAGCTGGAATGTACGCTGTGAGGCAGGGGCTAGAGCACAGGGGCCATCAGGCCTCTAGATCCCAGCACCGAGCACGGGCTTGGGGCAACCATGAGAAGCTCTGAGCAGTGATATGGTCAGACCTGAGCTTGGAGACATCCCTCTGGTGCTGAGTGGAGGATGGGGTAGTGGCGGGACTGGCAGGGGGCCAGGTGAAGGGTGAGACATGACAGTGGGGATGAGCAGGGCAGATCTGAGAACTGTTTCCCAAAGAGGTAGCTTCAGGATGTGGTGGCTGATTGGATGTGGGGTTGGGGGGACAGGGAGGCAATGCAGGCCCCCAGGGTTCTGGCCTGTGTAACTGCAAGGGTGATGATGCCTTGCCTGGGGAAGGGCCCTCTTCTCACTTAGCGCTCATCTCATGCGGGAGACGGAGGGACACTCATGCTGTCGAAGGCAAAACTTTTCTAACACTGTTAAATGGTAAGGAGGACTTTATTCAGGACTACTGTGATAGGTGTTAAGACCATGGCGACAGGGGAGAGCGATCAGGAGCAACTCAAATACGGCAACTGCAGCTGGGGATTTACAGCCAATGAGCACAGTGAGGTCAGTGACTAGAAAATTACTAAGAGGAGACATCAAGGATAGGGGAGGGGAAGTCTTGCTAAACCCACTAACAAGGTCTTTGTTGAAGGCAGAGTTGGGGGGATTCTCACTAAATTGACTTAGCAGGGTTTACGCTACAAATGGGTGAAGCAGGATGAAGAAAGGATGAGGCTTAGTTGAAAAGAGGGCTCAGAATGGCCGGTCTAAAGTTTGGTCAAGGAGAGTTTTTGTCAGTGGGCTTCTGGAAGATTCCTTATTTCATAATATTCCTCTTCCTGCAGTTCAGTGATATCTAATATGTTCTCTACAACCGGGGCTCAAGGTATCAGATTTCGTCTTCCATTAAAAGGAAAACACGCCTCTCTGGGAATCGAGCCCGCTATTACTATAGTTACACTGTTAAGGTGCTATCAGTTATTTAGGGAGAAGCATAGACTCTGGAGTCAGAGGAACCCTGAACTTGGACTCTACTAGTGAATGGCTGTGTGGTCCTAGGCCAACTCCTGTCTCCTTTCTGGAGCTCAGTTTCGTTATCTGTAAAATGGAAAAGGGTGGGACTGTATGTCTGCTAGAATTGCTGTGAGGAGTGAACAAGGATTCATCAGTGCCTGGATACAGCGGGTGCTTAGTGAGTGTTACTTTACTCCTCCCTCCCTTACCCACCTGTCCAAGTCCTACCAACGTCAAGAACCGCCTCATAGATCCCATATCTTATGAAAATTCTTCCAGACCTACCCACATCTGCCCACTCTCCTCCCACACTCACCCCATGCTCATCCCTCCACTGGAACCCAGCTGCTGGAGGTCTTGCTTCAGAGCTGTTTGTTCAGAGTCTATTTCTCCCATCAGCCTTTGACTTGCTGACTATCACATGGGCTTTCTTGAACCAAAAGTTGAGCCTAGCTCAGTGTCACAGAGAGAACCCTCAACTAATGCCTGAATTAAATTGGCAATGGCACAAACAATTTGCAAGCCACTTTCTTTAATTTTCCTCAGCAACGAAAATATATTTCTTGCAGGAAGATTATTTTGTGAAAACAAATTGGAATGCCTATTCTTAAAAGCCAAACTCATCTGGCGCCTCCTTTGCCAAAGCTGCCTTCCCCATCTGTTTGGAAGCGCTAACAAGTTCTGGTCTGGATTAACCTGCCAGATAAATTGAAGGAAGGATGTGGAGTCTTAGAACAATTACTTGTCAGGAATTGGCTTTGTCAGCATCTTATTTTGAAATCCAGGAGTTGTTTATTTGATCTCTGCCTGTGACTCAGAAACCAAACCCTTCTTATTTTGTAAGCTTATGCAACAAGGCAAAAATCATAAACAATATGCAAAATGGTAGAATGTTCTATTTGTGAAAAGAACTTACAAAATCACAAGATTTATCTTTGGAAATAAGTATCTCATTTAAAAATATAGATCATTTTGAGAGTTCCAGTTAAACCATGATGAATTTATAATTGTACCCATTTTTCTTTCCTTCCTGGGATACCACTAAAACTGTATTAATGGAATTGTTTAAAAATATAAACTCCCAAGAACAAAGACAATACAAACGGAGACAACCGAGAAAAGAAGTCGAGGAATGACAATAATTCCTGGATGGGAAGTGGATAGAGTTGAATGATCTCATTTAGTAGAGCACAGAAAGCTGAAATCTTGGGTCTGTAGAAGCAGAATGATAGCAGATACCACCTGAGTTTGTCTTGGAGAACTCCAGAAGGGCTCTGGACCTGAAAGTGCAAGGCGCTGCAGGAGGCAAGGGTTAAGCATGCAGCTGAAATCAGGGACGTTGGTTAGAATTTTGTAACTGGAGCAGTTTGACCCCTACAGTTCATGTAATCAGGGGACCCCTCATCCACTAACTCTATCCCCCTGCCTGTCCCAAGGAACCAGAGAAGGTTGACTTAGGGATGTTAGGCCCACCTGTAAGCGTTGGGGGAGGGGAGGTGGTGAGGCGCATGCTTCAGGTGAATTAGTGGACATCTGCATCTTGAGCGTGGGGTCCCCACAAGACTGCTGTCAGCTGGGCTTAAGTACAGCCCCATCCCCCCACCTCCCACCCCACACACAGCCAGAGGCAGGAAGGGACTTGTCTCACTGAAGCCTCAGAGGAAAGATCTCCAAATTCTGCTGTGAAGGGGAATTCTCCCCATCTCACCCTGCCCCCAGTGAAAAAGCTACATCTTCACCTGTTAGCCTTCCTTGAGGAGCCATCAGTTGACAAGTCCCACTCATGCACACAGCAGTTTAGTGTGTCACACTTATACACAAGCAGAAGCCGAAGACCAAACGAACAGAACGGTAGGTCTCTAATGAAGCAGAGGCAATGCAGGGAGTAGAAGAAAACTCTTAAAACCTTTCCTCAAGTTCTTTGAAGACATGAGAGAAGGTACAGTGACCATAAAATAGAACAGGGTGCAAAAAGAAGAAATGATTCGAGAACAAGAAAGAACTTTGGGAAATTAAAAATAGATGAGCCAAGATAAAAATATCAATAGCTGGGATAAAGCTGCAGAACTCTCCCAGAAGGTAAAACAAAATGAGCTAAAAATAGAAACATATAAGAAAATTAGAATGTCTAACATTCAAGTTACTAACAAGAGTTTTAAAGAGAGCTAACAGAAAAAAATGGAGAGAAAAATTTCACAGAGAAAACAAGAACATTTCTCTGAAGTAAAAGGTATGCACAGCACTATGAATTTTTTTTTTTTTTTTTGCGGTACGCAGGCCTCTCACTGTTGTGGCCTCTCGCGTTGTGGAGCACAGGCTCCGGACGCGCAGGCTCAACGGCCATGGCTCACGGGCCCAGCCGCTCCGCGGCATGTGGGATCTTCCCGGACCGGGGCACGAACCCGTGTCCCCTGCATCGGCAGGCGGACTCTCAACCACTACGCCACCAGGGAAACCCCAGCACTATGAATTTTTTAAAAAGAAAGGAGAAAATCTCATACCATGGTATGTCTTCATGAAAAGTACAGAAAAACTGGAGATAAATAGGTGATCCTTAAATGGTTCTGAGGGAATAAACTGGGTCTAATGTAAAGAATAGGAAGTAAGGCTCCCAACATCTTAAGCAACACTGGAATCTAGAAGACAAAGAGGAAACACCTTTGAAATTTGGAGAGGAAATTCTTTAAACTAAGAGTCTTATATATAGCCAATCTATTATCAGAGTTAAAGCTAGAATAAAAAATTTTTACTATGTAAGACTCAGAAGTTTCTCTCCCATTCACGCTTACTAGGAAGCTACCAAAGGGGATATTCCAGCAAAACAAAGAAGTAAGCCAAGAAGGCAAGGGATCCAGGAAAGAAGGGTTCCGACATGGGAAAAAGTCCCAGAATGACAGCAAAGAAGAGACCCCTGACAACCACTGGGCCTAGAGAGCAATCTGTCCAACCTGGAACAAGAGGATGGAGAGCTCTTGCACTGAGGTCCCAGGGGCCTAGAAACGGACCTATGTGTTTGAGTATATAGAAAATACTATTGTTAGACATTTAAAAAGCAATGTTAAAACACTTGGAAGAAATTAATGAGTGGCTCACAGAAAACAAGGTAAATGAAAAATCAGTCAATTCTTAACTTCAGGGGAAAACTGAAGGTTGTACAGAAAGGAGGCATGGTTGGCTCAATGGTGAGCAATATTTTGTGATCAAAATATTTTAAACCTTGACAATTAGTTAAACCAAAAATTGATATAATGGTGAAATGGTAGGAGGAAAAAAGGAGTAAGAATTAAGTCCTCATTTGTCATGGCAGGGAAGTTAATAGATGTCAAAAAGATATATCTCGAAATAGCATTATAACCATATTATTTACAAATAACAATACTAAAGGAAAAACAGCTAGAGGAGTTGGGGATGGTCACTCCTGGGAAGTTGGGGTTAAGCATAGAGATGGGTGAGGAACGGCTGCCTTTTTATCATTATAGTGTTATCTAAATTAAAGAAGATACACAGGGATTAAAATTAATTCAAAAGACATAGCCACGATGGGTAAATTTTTAAAAGTTGATTTTCTGGTGTGTTGGAAATGGTAATAGAAGGGGACTAGGAGGCCTGTTTTCCGGTCCTGCACTGTCACTAACTCACTCTGCAGGCAAATCACCTCCCTCTCCTGGCTCAGCTCCCTCAGCTGTAAAATGTGTTGTCAGCTGCACTAGGAGATCTGTAAAACCCCTTCTCAGCACCAACATGCTATAATTTGCGACTTTTCAAAGCATCAGGCCAGTAACCAAGGGTTATGTTTGGCTTTGTGTTTAAAAAAAAAAAAAGTTACAAATACAAAAATTTAAGTCAGATGGTGTTTGCAAGTCCACGTACTGGCCTCACCCAGAAGCTTACCTCTGAGGAAAGTGGACTCAAGCTAGCATTGCCAGAAATAGCAAAATTGAACTAAGTTAAATGTAAAAATTTTAAAAGAGCACATCCAGTTAAATTTGAATTTCGGATAAACAACAAATAATTTTTTTTTTTTGGGGGGGGGGGTTTATTTGCGGTATGCGGGCCTCTCACCGTTATTGTCTCTCCCGCCGCGGAGCACAGGCTCCGGACGCACAGGCCCAGCGGCCATGGCCCACGGGCCCAGCCGCTCCGCGGCACGCGGGATCCCCCCAGACCGGGGCACGAACCTGCGTCCCCTGCATCGGCAGGCGGACTCCCAACCACTGCGCCACCAGGGAAGCCCCAAATAATTTTTAGTGTAAGTAAAGAACCAATATTTGTTGTTTATCCGAAATTCATACTTAACTGGGCTTTGGAGTACCTTCCTCTTGCGCTGTTAGGTGCCAGTCATGTGACCGGTTACTCTGGCGAGAGCTGACTGGGCAAGGGCTTGGCCGGCAGATAGGCTGGAACCAGCAGCCCATGAGGAAGCCCGGCGCAAGAACTCTGCCCAGTAAGGGCTCTTTAATACTGAGAGCGGTGTCTCACAAACCAATCCGATTCTCTCTCTTTCAGCATTTTAAATGTGAGCCCTGCTTCAAGGGTCGGTAAGAATTGACAAAAGTGTGGGGCGAGGGAACCCAGTGCAGAAGGGAAACTGACTCAAAAATGCTGTTTACGAGTCAGTCTTTTCATCAAGTAGACTGACAATTCCTCCAGTGCAGGAACGGTGCCTAATTCACTCTTGGGTGCCCAGTACGATGGCTGCCAAAGTACGGGCTGAATGAATGTGTGAACAGTAGGCAGCCCTGCCCTCTCGCCACTTATCATCTGTTACATGAGACCGATTTGTAGCAAGGCTAGGCAGGTGAATGGCGAAAAGGTGGGGGAGAGCTGTTATCTGCTGTGATTACTGACCATTTACTCTCATCCAGACCTTCTGCCAAGTGCTTCATGTGCATCCTCTCATTTAAGCCTCCCAGTGGCCCTGTGAAGTGGTTATTACCCTCCTGTTACAGATGAGAAAAACTCAGAGAGGCCGAGGAACTTGCTTAAGGCCGCAGCTACTTCTAGGGGGCCAAGGTTAGAATCCAAGTCTGCTTGGCTCCAAAGCCAGTGTTTTCTCCATGGACTCTGCTGTCCATGGGCTAGACAGGAGAATACAGATGAAATGGTGCTTTGAAGATTGTAAAGCAACTGTGAAGTCTGTACTACCTGCTATAACCCCAACTCCTGCTGTGTTTTCAGGAAATCAGTTACTTCCAGTTTCCCGGAGAGCTCTTGATGAGGATGTTGAAGATGCTGATCCTACCGCTGGTGGTCTCCAGGTGAGGGGCGGGTGTTTGGCTGGGAGGTCTGGGGTGGGGTTGCAGGAAGAGGATTCTGTACGGATTCTGTAGGCGCCTCCTCCTGCTGTGGACTGCAGGCTCTGGGTGGTGTGACTCTGGGGGCTTCATGGGGCGTAGACTGTGGCACAGGCGCTGGAGTCTGGGTCATTCAGTGACACCCGTTGTTTCAGTCCCATTCAGTGGACATTTGAGTGACTTGAGTAAGTGATTTGGAGTCCTAGGATGTGACCTGACTCCAGGGTAGCTCTGGGCCAGGGAGTTCACACGCTGTTCCCAGGGAGAGGCTCTTTGTGGTGAATGCAGCAAGACATGGGGGAAAAGATGACCTTGGAGATGATCACGAGATGATATCCTGGCTCAACTCTGTGCTGTACTGGCTGTGGAACCTTGGACAGGTCAGACTTCTCTGAGTCTCCGTTTCCTCATCTGTAAAATGATAATAGTAACACCTACTCCAAAAGGTTGCTGCGAGGACTGTAGGAGGCTATGTATTTGCTAAATGCTCAGGGCTGGTCACAGGGTATGAGGGCAGACAGGCGGGAGATGAAGTTGGAGGATGGGTTCTTGCTCGATCATGAAAGACCTCGAATGCCAGGCTAAAGAATTCAGTCTTGGGGCTTCCCTGGTGGCGCAGTGGTTGGGAGTCCGCCTGCCGATGCAGAGGACACGGGTTCGTGCCCCGGTCTGGGAGGATCCAACGTGCCGCGGAGCGGCTGGGCCCGTGAGCCATGGCCGCTGGGCCTGCGGGTCCGGAGCCTGTGCTCCACCGCGGGAGAGGCCGCGGCAGTGAGAGGCCCACGTACCGCAAAAAAAAAAAAAAAAAAAAGAATTCAGTCTTTACCCACTAGGGTGGGGCCACAGCAAATCCTTGGAGGTCACCTGGTCTCTACCACTGGTGTGCTGTGACCTTGGACAAGCCCCTGGTCCTCTCTAGGTCTCAGATTTTCCAGATGTGTAATGAGTTGGCGGCTCCAGATGGTGTCTAAGAGCCCTTTGCTCTGAGACTGTGGGTTTGGAATCCTCACTTCCCAGGACTTGCGTGCAGGGAGGGAAGTGGACAAGCCTCTGAGTCCTGGGGGACGTACTGGGCTCTGTCCCCTGGGACAGGGTCGTCAGCCTTCTCAGCCTGCCTGCTGAGAACCCTAACCCTTTCCCTCTAGGGTGGTGGGGATAATGTTCCCCCCGCCCGGGAGGCCAGGTAACGGCGCTTTCTGCTGCCCCAGGAGGCCTTGTTAAGCTCAGTTCGGCTTTGTGCAGGCAGCAGTTGGGTCTCTCAGGACTCAGCCTTCAAGGCTCTGCTGAAAGGCCACCTCCCTCCAGAAGCTTTCCCTGACTCCTCAACCCGCTTCTGTGGTTGTCTCCTCTTCATGCATCTTTTGAGTCATTCACTGAGTCAGGGAATCTGTCAAGGTCACTGGTAGGCTCCATATTGCTAGACCCAAAGGACACTCCGAGTTCTTGTTCTGCGTGACCTGTCCACAGCAGTTGATACAGCAGTTGGTCACTCCTTCCCTCTTGAAACACTCCTCCCTATGCCCTTACACTCTCTGGCTTTGTCTGCTCCCTGCCCCCCCGAGCCGAGTTTCTCTCTCTCTACTCAACCTCTGAACGTTGTAGTTTCTCAGGCCTTTTCTCATCTGTCCGCACGGCTTTAACATACCACCTACAAGTCCAGCCCTTCCAAATATAGATCTCCCTCCCCAACCTCCCCTCTGAGTGCCACTCAAACTACCTACCTGACATTGCCACTCGATGTCTCACGAGGATTTCAGCTTAGCGTAACCAACTTGAGATTTTACCCGCAAACCAGTTCCTTCTCCTGTGTTCTGCTTGTCAGTAAGCGGCAGTTCCACCTACCCAGTTATTCAAGCCTCCGTATTTATTCTCTTCCCCCACCCCCAGCTCTTCCAGCAGCGACTCCAGCTGATTCTTCCCCCCAACTACAGCCCAGCATCACCCCTACCACAGGGCAGACTCCACAGTGACCTCACTGGTCTCCTGGCTCTGGTTTTTGTTCCCCTCCCATCTGTTCTCCACCTGGTGGCCAGAGTGATCTTGTGAAAAGCCAAGCGCGCCATGCCATTCATTCACCTAAAACCCTTCAGTGGCTCCCGTGGCATTTAGAATAAACCCCTGCATCCTTAACATAACCTTGGCGGCCCTGCAGGATCCTCCCTGCCTGTGCCCCACCTCATGTCATGCCTCATTCACTCCAGTCCCCAGACCTCTTAGTTTCCTAAGCAGACCAAACCCTTCCTCCGTCTCAGGGTCTCCACACATGCTGTCCCTTCTGCCTGGAGCACGCTTCCTCAATGCTTTACACGTCTTTCCCTTCCTCTTCCTTTAGATCTCAACTTCCATGTCACCTCCTTAGAAAGGCCCTCCCAACCCGTCCCCCTTCACCACCACCTTCGCCCTCCCCCAGCATGCCCATTTCCTTTTCCTGCACAGCACTCATTTTGTACTGTTATTCTATATGGATTCAAGTGTTAACCTGTTTATCTTCCACTGGACTGTAACCTCTGTGAAGGCAGAGACACTACTCTGTTAAGGTTCCACTCTGGCCTTCACACGAAATGCCTGGCTCATCATAGGTGCTTATTAATACTTGCCAAGTGGATTAATGAATTCAGCAATCATGCACTGTGCTTTCTGGTACACGGCCCTGTCCTGGGAGACTGATGAGAAAATAGATAATTACATGACAGCCAAGTAAGCGTGTCGATGCAGGAAGCACAGGACTTTTTTTGTTGTTTCCCTTTTTCCCAGTTGTATTGCAATATTGTTAGGCAGCTTGACCATCCTTTATTGTGTTTTTGTTTATTTATTTATTTATTTTTTGCTGCATTGGGTCTTTGTTGCTGCGCGTGGGCTTTCTCTAATTGCGACGAGTGGGGGCTACTCTTCATTGTGGTGCGTGGGCTTCTCATTGCCGTGGCTTCTCTTGTTGCAGAGCACAGGCTCTAGGTGCGTGGGCTTCAGTAGTTGTGGCTTGCAGGCTCTAGAGCGCAAGGCTTGGTAGTTGTAGTGCACGGGCTTAGTTGCTCCACGGCATGTGGGATCTTCCCGGCCCAGGGCTCAAACCCATGTCCCCTGCATTGGCAGGCGGATTCTTAACCACCGCACCGCCAGGGAAGTCCCAATCGTCCTTTATTGTTGACCTTACTTACTGCCAGGGCATTGCCTCTTACTGAGAACTCAAATGCCTCCAAGGCAGAGGCCCTTGAGTAGACCCTGGAGTCAGACAGACCTGGGTTCCTATCCTGGCCCTGCCATCTCCTTGCTGTGTGACCTTGGGCAAGTTCTTTAACTTAAAATCCTGAAGTCAGAGTCAAAGGCCTGGGTCCCAGACCTGCTTCTCCCCAAATCACGTGATCTTGGGGCAAGCACCCTCACCTTGAGTCTCAGTTTACCCAGGTTACCCAGTGACTTTGGGCCCATCCAGCTCTCTGGGTCCTGGCTCTCAAAGGTTTCGTCTCTCACCACCAGACTCAAGTGCTTTCTCTTGGCTGGAAACGAAATGTGGTATTAACTTGAGAAAAGCCAGTGTGTGCTCATATGTTTCATTTGTTTATTACACAATTTCGGCTGGTTCAAAGCAACCGTGTCACTGAAAAATGGAAGTGCTTTAAAACTTTCCTACTAAGGGAGAATTAAACCTTCTTGGGGGAAAATGACACATTTCTGAGCTCCAAACCGCTCCATCCCTGAGCTCTCATTCCTTTAGCTTCAACTGGTCTATAATCCATCCATCCATCCGTCCATCCGTCCATCCATCCATCCATCCATCCATCCATCGCTCACGGTCACCTGATCTCTTGCTCCTGGCCAGCCCAGGGCGGGGCATCCGTATCCTCAAGGAGCAACCACTCTGGTGTGGCGGTTGTCACTCCAGACAGAGCAGAGTCACCAAAGCTACTCTGGAAATTCAGACGTCAGGTCTCATGCCGGGCCTACTGAACCAGAACTGCCAAAGGGCCCAAACAGGTTTAAAAGCTCCACAAGTGTTCTAAGGGTTTGAAAAGAAACCCTGATGTCTTGGGATCAGGGCTTCTGACTGGATAACTGAAGAGGCTGGCATGAGCACTGCTGCTTTTCGGTCCCCAGGGCCCCCAAGCTGTACCCCCCACCAGGAGACAGAGGTTTCCTGCAGTGTAAATTGCTCCAGGGCAGTGGGAGGATACACATCAAGGCACATTTGCTTCAGTTCCAATAACCTGCAAGCCTGGGTCCCAAAGCCTGGCACCCATGACTCTGGGTGCTCCCACCTCTTCCAGTAGAACCTGCCACCCTTCCCTATGCCAAGCCTCTGGCATCAGGCTGGTCACCTCATTAGCCTCTAAGCGTGCCACATACCACCTCTGTTCATGCTGCTCCCCTCCCATGAACGCCCTTTTCTCTTACTTAGCTAAGTCCCGCTCTGTGTTCAAGACCTAGATCAAGTTTCTTCCGTGAAATCCTCCCAGCTCTTCATTTACTGGTAACTAGTGATGATGACCTGTCTCCATGCCTGATGCTGCTTTTGACCCTGATGGACACAGTGTTGTTAGTTAAATGAACTGACACTCACAGCTGGCACACCACGTTATGGGTACAGACACCACGTTATGGGTACAGACACCAC